>NC_028456.1:6261112-6449996 GCF_000263155.2 Setaria italica | reverse complement strand
CCATATTTTGACCTACACTTTGGAACTTCTCCCTCTGCTAATTCTCTCTTCTGCAATCCATGCCTGCTGTTCTTACTTGCTTTTTTAAATGTTGAATGTAATTTGTTCTTTTCATTTCTGCTAATAGATAAGGATATAGCTCTAAAAACTGTCAATGACTTGAAGCTTATCAATGCTAGAAGGATACTGGAGAATAACCGGACACTTGTAGAGTCCCGGGTTCCAGCAGGAGAGGTCCCGGGGGTACATATATCTGTTACCTCATGGATTTAATGTTTAGTTTAACTTCATGCTATTTCTAAAATTGGCATCTTTTAACAATCATGGATCTATCCCTTGAACATCAATTAAATTGCAGCTCTTTTGCATCTACCTCAATGGTTTTCTTGTGATCTTCTGACAACTTGTACAACTTATCCTAGAAACCCCTTTTCAAGAAAGCCTAATTGTCTCCATTTTCGCCTCTTCTTAGGCTTGTGCAGGGACTATCGTTTTGATGGAACCATCCGGGTCAATGCGGGATAGGAAACCTTTTACAGATCTCACCAACACAACAATCCAAGGTGAGGATACAGTTGGACATTTGGTTCGTGATGTACTATTGTTACTCATTGTGTCATTCTAATATGATGAAGGTACGCAAAGCCCACATCATGTAGATCCTAAGGAACGTGATAGAGAGCGTAAGAGATTCCTGGTTGCAACAATGTCTGATGAGAAGAGGATCGAATATAACCGTACAATCCGTGAGAGGCGTATGAGGAGAAAAACTGAACAGGGTGCCATTCACCACATTCCAAACCATCATCAAGGTACTATTGTGTTCTTCGTTTATCTCCACTCTTCCATCCTTATTTGTCATGATAAAATATTGACACTTTGGAGTTTACGTAGATGACACTGTACACATGGAGGCAGATGAAAACGATGGCTGGCTGCATAGGGGAGATTTGGGAGAAAATAAATACAGACCTCATGTGGGGACAAATGAATCAGGTGCGCTTAAACACTTTTATTATTTTGGAAAACATGAATGTTTCAGAAGGTGCTTTATTTTTATGATCTTTTAAAGATGGAGATGTTGGTTTAATCAATGATGAGGCTCCATGTGGTGAGATGGAAGATTTATGTGATCAGAGTTGTATCAGCCCTTTGTGTGAAGGAGGTAACTGTGTGCTTAATAATCATATGATATGGCTATGATTTCAGGAATTTCTAACTCTAAAACTTTTTTAGATATAAACGCCGCATTACGCAACGATGATGATACTTTTGGTGACAGGGGGACGTTTGGGATGAAAGTTGTAGTGGCCCTGTGGGTGAGGCAGGTAATCCCGTGCTAGCTAATTATCAGTGCTTTTTAATTATGAATGCTTCCTTTAGATGTATAATTTGTACCTTTGTTTTGTAATATTTCATTATATGTTTATGAAAACATCACATTAATTAATTATGTGTATGTTGGCAACATTTAAATATTGCTGCTATATTGGATTGTTAATTACCATTATCTTTAATGTTTGATATAAATGTTCTGACACATTGCCAAATATAACACATGGATCGTATTTATTCTTCATAAATCAAACAGATATCTTGTTATTCTCAATGGTTGCCATCTTAATGCACCAAACACATTAACCAAACATCAATGCAACTCATTGTTTAGGTGCTGGATTAGAACCATGTTCCATGGATGATAATGACCTCACACCTAACGAGCGTAGGCGTAGAAGGGATAGGGCACATAGGGCGGCAATGTCTCCGGGGCAGAGGGCTCTAATAAATAAGAGGCAGCATGATTTGAGAGATGCAAAGAAATTATTGATGACGCCACAGGACAATATAGAGAAAAGAAGACAGGCCAGTAGAGACTATAAAAAGATGGTTAAGGAACGACGGGCGAGCGATTTGCATCCTGACTCTATCGCTATAGCAAGCCCTCACTTTACCCCAGAGCTGGTATTCCCTCCTGCTAATAAATTGCCGTTAAGAATATCGGATGATATGGAAATCCCCCTTGTAAACGGCAGGCCTGTTTACATCCAGTCAGCTATGGAGCAATCCCCTACAGTCGTTACCCCCCAGCTGCTCCCTGCAAACCACACCATCCATAGCAAGCTTGTGACTCCTAGAATTAGGAATTCACGTCTAAACCAACGTAATCAAATGTTTGAAGCAACCATTGGCAGAAATACCAAACGACCTGCTTGTGAAAAATTCAATTATACGAGCCAGCCGACTCAAACGTCTTGTGTCATGGACAATGGTAATTAGCTCACATCCTTTGACCACCTTAGTATTCATATATTATATTATTATGATATTTAAAGTAACCTACATTTATCATACTGCTATTCTACTACTAAGGTGGCACCCAAATGGACGCTCACGATTCCCATCCCTTCAGTGCATCTAATGTATTTGGAGCGGGTAAAAAGAAATTCACTTTGCTTATTTGTCAATACCTCTTCTATGTCTCACCCGCAATTAATCTTTCACAGAAAATACTAGGCCTGCACCTAATGACGCTACAGGTATTGAGACACAACCATCTGTTGTTGACGAGCCATATTCAATGCCTCCACATGGTGGACAGGCAGAGACACATGCCTCCATGGAAGAGGACGGTAAATGTTGCACATGCTTCCTACATGCTATAATTCTACCTATGTAAATACGTTTGTCTCATCACTCATGTGCCAATGTTGCATCAGATTGCGATGAGAACATCATATTTGAGGACGACGAGGAAGAGGATGAAGGGTACCTTTTTGGAGGCCAAGGTACACCCCGATGCATCTATGTGACCTTTGACTTATCTTATTTCCAAAATCTAACACTTCATACCCATGCTAATTATTATAACCTGATGATTGGGAAGTTGATGAGGATGTCGATCTCGAGACGGCTAATGAAGATCCCAACGAACCCAATGTACCAGATCCATATGATACGGTTTATGCCAATGTCCCTGATGTGACGCACATGCTCAAGCTAGAGGATAACTGCGAGCACTGCAATGCAAAGAAGTTTGAGTCCGAGCCATCTGGATTCATTGTCATAGTGGAAAGATTCATCTTTCCACCCATGAGACACCATTGGAACTCGTGCGATTGTGGTCGAGCTCGGACGCTGATGCTAGGCATTTCCGTGCAAACATCAGATATTTCAATGGCCACTTCTCTTTCACTTCTATGTACTGTAAGCTTGATCGTGTGACCACCGACGTGAGAAACTGTGGAATTTACACATTCCGTGCCCATGGTCAAATCTACCATAACATAAGCATTTGGTAAAGAGGATGGTCACGAACCTGGTCACCTCGAGCTTTATTTTTACGACGACGATCCATCTCTTGAGCATAGGCTCCACAAGTGCCGTGAGAAGTCTGCCCATGAAGATAGGGAAGTCATCCAAAGGCTAAAGGACATCTCACATGGTATTAATCCCTACTCAGAGAATC
This sequence comes from Setaria italica, assembly GCF_000263155.2. NCBI lineage: Eukaryota > Viridiplantae > Streptophyta > Magnoliopsida > Poales > Poaceae > Setaria > Setaria italica. Next base: position 6,446,530 of record NC_028456.1, on the reverse strand, counting down.
TTAGGAGTATGGGTCAGGTTGACAACCTTGAGGATTACCATGTTGAGTTGAACCTTGACCAACAGCTAGACCAGAGAACACATAACGTGCCATTAACATCAGAGGTTGCTGCCGTTTGGATTGAGGGGAGCGAGCGTCGTGGCCAGTTCGATAATAGTGTTGTCCTCCAAGGGAAGGATAGGTCAATCCATGGCATTTGGTCCTATCATGGGTGCTATGACGCTCTCTCATACCCGCTATTCTTTCCGAGAGGTGAGCTTGGGTGGCACAACTGCATTCCAAAAGTTGGTGTGACTATGGCTGAAGTCGATAAAGCTCGAGCGATTCACAAGGTGCGTGCTGATGGTGGTGGTAACGATGATGCTGGTAAATTCAGATGTCTTTATATTTTCTTACAAACATTAGACAAATGTTCCGCATGTCGTCAATCATAGTACTAACATGAACAATGTTTATGTGTGTAGGGTCTGCTAGAAATAAATGTGTCTCCGTGCGTGATTACTATTGCTACAAATTCTAGATGCGGATTGCGATTTTTAATCCTATACTATACGACAAGCGTCTATTCCAGCAGTTTACCGTCGACACCTACGTTAAGATCGAAAGCTCACATCTAGACTACATCCGCAACAATCAGGGTATTCTTAGGGCTGACTTGTACCAAGGCTTGGTTGACAGCTGGCATACGGGGGTGGAAGACGCTGATGAGGTTGGTAAGTGTACTGTGCTATCGCCGACTTTCATCAGAGGGCCCCGTAATATGAGGCGTCGGTACATGGATGCGATGGCTTTGGTGTGAAAGTTTGGTAAACCGGATATCTTCCTCACAATGACGTGCAATCCTAATTGGGATGAGATCAAGAATGAGCTTTATCCTAGTTAGAGTCCACATGACCGTCCAGATCTTGTATCTCGAGTGTTCAGGGCGAAGTTGGAGGAGCTTAAGAAGATGTTGATGGAAAAAGACATACTTGGAAAGGTCTGTGCATTCGTATATGTCGTGGAGTTCTAGAAGAGGGGCTTGCCGCATGCACACTTTTTGCTAATAATGTAGAGGAAGTACAAGATCACATGTCCAGAACAGTATGACCTGCTTATCTCTGCTGAGCTACCAAACAAGAAGAAGTACCTTGACCTCTACAGGATGGTGACGAAGCATATGATGCATGGCCCATGCGGGATGCTAAATCCATTATGTCCATGCACAAGGGGACGTACTTCATGCAAGAACCATTACCCGTGGCCATTCTGCGATTCAACGTTGCAAGGTAAGGATTTGTACCCCATCTATCGGCGACGTGATGATGGTCATAAGGAAATAATTAGAGGTCACATCCTGGACAATCAGTGGGTCGTCCCATACAACCCATATCTGCTGCGTACTTTCAATTGCCACATCAATGTTGAGGCATGTAGTAGCATTAAATCCGTGAAATACCTATTCAAATACATATACAAGGGTCATGACAGAGCATCTATGGCTGTTAGGGAGGCTGGAAAAAAAGATGACAAGGGGAACGTTGATGAGATCACGCAGTACAGAGAGGCCCGATGGGTGACACCTCCAGAAATGATGTGGAGGATATATGGCTTTGACTTGAGCAAGAACCATCCACCAGTGCAGCAGTTGCAGCTTCATCTTCCTGACATGCATATGGTTACATATCATAAACGGGACAAGATTGAATGGGTTGTCAAGCGTCCAAGTGCTGATGAGTCAATGTTGACAGCGTACTTTGACTACAACCATGTTGACAGCGTCCAGGCTTCATGAGGAAGCTCGAGGAATCTTGTACCGTAACTTTCCGGAGCATTATACTTGGGAGTCTAATGGTAAATTTTGGAAACCAAGGAAAAACGCCGTATACCAGGTCGGGAGACTCGTATCGGCTCATCCGGCTGAGGGGGAACGCTACTTTCTTCGGGTTCTCCTGAACCATGTTGCTGGGGCTACTTCATACAGGGGCCTAAGGACTGTTGACGATGTGCTTCTACCCTCGTTCCGTGAAGCTGCGAAGAGGCGAGGCCTAATCGAAGAAGATAATACACTTGATGAGTGTCTTACTAAAAACAATTTGTTCCATATGCCATCCTCATTGCGTAGGTTATTCACGACAATATTGGTATTCTGCGAGCCGAATGATGTGTTTGGGTTGTGGACAAAACACCTTGACGCAATGTCAGAAGACTACAGGCGCAACAATCCAAACCCGAGTCTGGTGGAACAGATGGTTTTGATTGACATTAGGAATATGTTGCAATCTATGGGGAAGGACATAAGGTCGTTCCCTCTCCCAGGAATTGACGACGCATATGATGACGCTAGCGGTATCCCTCCTGAGATATTTGAGGAGGCAAGCATTGATAAGAATCCAGAAGATGTGGGACTATCTGATTCCCTAAACGAGGAGCAGAGGGCTGCCTACGAAGAGATAATGTCCAAAGTGGACACCGAACAAGGCGGTTTGTTCTTTGTAGATGGACCTAGCGGCACAGGAAAGACATTTTTGTATAGGGCACTTCTCGGAACCCTTCGCAATCAAAACAAGCTTGCCATTACTACAGCTACATCTGGTGTCGCATCATCTATAATGCTTGGTGGGAGGACGGCCCACTCACGTTTCAAGATACCCCTTACTCTTGAGGATGGTGGTTGTTGTAGTTTTACCAAACAGAGTGGTACTGCAAAGCTACTGTAGTAAGCATCTCTCATCATTTGGGACGAGGCGTCTATGGCAAAGAGGCAAGCTATGGAAGCCCTAGACAATAGCCTACATGATATAATGGGCCGGTAGGATCTGCCGTTCGGTAGGAAGACTGCTGTCTTTGGAGGGGATTTCAGACGGGTTCTCCTAGTTGTACGAATAGGATCCAGGGCTCAGATAGTCGATGCTTCTCTATGGAGGTCGTATCTTTGGGAATCCATGCACCACCTTAAGCTCGTGCACAACATGAGGGCGCAGAGTGACCCGTGGTTTGTGGAATATCTACTACGCATTGGTGGTGGCATGGAGGAGGTTAACGGAGATGGTGATGTATGTCTTCGTAACGATATATGTGTCCCGTACTCTGGGGATTCTGAGAAAGATCTTGACAGGTTGATTGAATGCATCTTTCCAAACCTCAATGCAAACATGACAAACAAGGACTACATCACCTCTAGAGCGATTCTATCCTCCTAATGATTGGGTGGACAATATTAATATCAAGATGATCAGCATGTTCCAGGGTGGGGAGATGGTGTACCATAGTTTCAACTCCGCGATTGATGATCCGCATAACTACTATCCGTCGGAGTTCCTTAACACATTGACTCCCAACGGGCTTCCTCCACATTTGCTAAAGCTCAAGATCGGCTGCCCAGTCATATTGCTTAGGAATATCGACCCTGCGAATGGGCTGTGCAATGGTACAAGGTTGGTGGTTTGAGGCTTTCAAAAAATTCAATCCATGCTGAAATTGTGTTGGGACAACATGCCGGAAAGAGGGTTTTCCTTCCTCGAATACCGTTGTGCCCCTCTGACGATGAGATGTTCCCATTCCAATTTAAGAGGAAGCAGTTCCCTATTAGACTCAGCTTCACCATGACGGTCAACAAGTCACAGGGCCAAACTATACCAAATGTGGGTGTGTACCTGCTCGCCCTGTGTTCTCTCATGGTCAGTTGTATGTTGCTATGTCTAGAGCCACAGCTAGAACGAATATCAAGATCCTTGCCCTCCCACCTAACGCAGAGGCAGACGAGGAACAGACTAAAAAGAAGGAAAAGAAAACTGCTAATAAGAAAGTGAACGGTCAGGGTAATCAAAATAACAATGAACAAAAAGGTAGTTCAGAGAAGAACGAAAGGGTACCAACAGTAGATGGCACGTATACGAAGAATATTGTATACAAGGAGGTTCTAACACGTTAAGCGAGGTAATATAATGATTATTCGTGCGTGTCTTACACTTTTCATTATTTTTTTTAAAATACTTAACTCATCAATTTCATGTTTCTTTGGTCTTGGCAGTTGCTAGACCTGAGTGGCATTTTCACTGTGTTTTTCTGTGGTATTGTGATGTCACACTACACTTGGCATAATGTGACAAAGAGCTCAAGAGTGACAACCATGTAATCATACTCACTCCATAATTTATTCCACCAGTAATGTTCATAGAAAGTTAAATAAAAAGATACCAATTGATTTTCTTTGGACTTTTTTATCTACTCAGGCATGCCTTTGCAACTTTGTCCTTCATTGCCGAGATTTTCCTTTTCATTTATGTTGGTATGGATGCGTTTGATATCGAAAAGAGGGAGTTTGCCAGTGACAGGTCAGTTTAATGCACTTTCTAAAATTGGCTGGTCCGCAACTTGTTCAGGTACTTTTATGTTAAGAGATGTTGATAGCAATTCCAGGATTATCTTGCATTTTAAATTTGAATGCACTCAAATATCATATCGATTCTCTACTCAAATAATTTTAACACTTCATTTTTGCGTGATGGAAGGGTTACAGTTGGTCCTGATAAAGTAATAAACAACTTATTTACTTAATTCTACTATGTGGAAACTTTTATTTCCACTGCAAACTCTGCAATGTTTTTGGGTCTAATGATGACATTTTGGGTATTGCATTAGATCAGGATATGTTTTGGATCCATTATTTGCCTCATAATGGTTAACCGTGTTGTGTGAAATGTTGCTGGGTCCAAACAGCAAGCACCAGCAAATAACAACATTTTTGTGAACTGTTGCAGATGTTCATCGGTGATGCAGCCAAGCTTGTTCGAGATGCTTTTCACCTGGAAAAGGAGAAAGCCCTCCGCATCATATTTTATTGATGAAATTGATGCTATTGGAACAAAGCGTTTTTCATCTATCTTCTGGCGCACGAAGCGAATGCCTGGAGGACAAGACTACCAGGCATTGAAAAGCATTTTCTTTGGTGCATCACATGCAAAAAAAAATTAGGATAGATGGGGTGGCATTTGGATGACCTGTTTTATATTTATTTCATGAATCCAATCTTGGATGATATACTTATTTCATATTTATACATGTTTTATACTTTTATTATCCTGTTGAATCCAATGTTTTGCAATATAAAAATTTTGTTGCCCGTAGCAACGCACGGGCACAATCCTAGTAATGGAAAAAGTTAAAAGATGCGCGATGAGGGAATCGAACCAGGGTCTCCAGAGTTTGGACTCAAGCACCTCACCACCACGCTACGCAATAGTTGGGTGATGGATAGGAGCCGAAGTAAAAGAAATAAATTCTATGTTAGTTACAAAAATAAATTCTATAAAAATTCGTTGCAATAGGTAGGCAATGTTGCAAGGCTTTGACAGTTATTCGAGTAACCTCATTCAAGCAGTAATTTAATACTATAAATGTATTTGTCAGCTAGACCAACAAATTGATCAAACGTAACATGACAGATGGGGATCATAGCAAAGACATTGATCAAAATGAGGCTTATCAAGCAACGTTTTTCCACCATGCACGAACATGATAGATGGGGATCATAGCACTAGAGGTTTTGTTACAGACGAAACTAAACACTTTGTGAACCAAGACCTACTTAATGTCTACCTTCTTCTTGCCAAGACTCTTAACTGTTGCAACTAATGTTTTTGCCTTCTCTTTAGTTATGTCAAGCTTCTTGGCAAGGTCATGGCGCTCCCGCACCACTTTGTTGTACCTTTCGTTGGCATGATTCGCGTACTTCTTGAAAGCAGATTTCAACTCATCGAAATTAGTCTGCAATACATCAAACAGTTAAATAAAGTTAGTTTGCAATACATTCTGACATTCAATGTTCAGATTATTTTAATGTTCAATAATTAATGTTTCAAGGGTTTATGCATGACCGACATTTTGACATAGATAAATAGATAAAAACATAGACATTCCCCTGTTCACATTCCTGTCATGTTCAATGATCAATGTTGAATCAGTCTCCCAAATATTGGCTAAATGTTCAATGGTTCAGGGATCAACGTGCAATACATAGCTACATAGATAAATGTTCAATGGTTCAATGACTATCTTAACCATTTTTGAATTGTAGTACAAATGAGGGATACATAGATAAAAACATATAAGAAAGTAAGAACATTACAATTTCATTGATGCACTGGTCGCACATGTGGTCAATATCATCATCCGTCTGGTCGCACATGTGGTCAATATCATCATCCGTCTCTGTGTTGGACTTAGTTTCGTAGTCGGAGTCGGCAATTATCTTCACCTGAAAAGATTTCCCCAGGGTAAACCCCCTCGAAACCGACCGCGTGGTATGCCGCCTGTTGACGCCGCTGTGTAATTGTTGACGACGTGAGGAAGAAGCGTCGCCACAGCGGCCCTGACCTCCCGTGGTGTGGGCCTTCGACAGCGTCTCCAACTTTATGACCTTGTTGCCCCAGGCAAAACGACCCCTAGCGTCGCGATGGTACTCCCTCATTGACCTGGGCGGTGCAGATGGGGAGCGGCGGGGACTTGGGAGGGGACCGGATCTAGGGGGAGGTGTGTGGATCTTGGTGGAGGATGACTAGAGGATGATGGGGAGGAGGTTTAGGCTCGACGAGAGGAGGCGGACTGGACGAGGATGAGAGGGGAGGCGTCGGAGGAAAAAACGGTTGGGTTGCGCTTTAGGTTTATCGTGGCGCTAGGCTTTGCTTTATCTTATGACCCTGGTCATTGCATTCGTGCCTATTATTTGGTGTCGCTACTCTTGTTGTTGCCCTAGGGTAATTACAGGGCGGCGACGGCAACAGGGTCTGGTTGCGGCGGCAGCAGGGCAGCGATGGCCGAACGTTGGACGACGTGGAGGTAATTATATATAGATCGAGAAAGCAGGGACTTATTAGCGTATTGATATGAGAAACTAATTGTATATGCAGGAGATTAATGTTGCATAATGATGATCGAAGTTGGATGCGGCTACCACAAATATCATGCCTCCCCCACCGGCTCCTCCTACGCCTCGTCGTTAACGTTTATCACTTCGCTGGATGGAGGAACCCCAGGGGCAGCATCTTGTCCCGCAGGGTCGGTTGTGGGGGCAGAAGGCGGAACAGGGGTCGGCCCCTACTCCGTGCCTGACTGCGGCACCCTTTCTCTAGTCGCCGCTGCAGAGGCCGCCTCCACAGGAGGCACCGCGGCCTCTCCAATGACACCACCACTCGCTCCCGATGGGGTCATGGTTGGCCCCGCGAAGGCGGTCGACACCCGGAGTGCCTTCTATGGCGCCAGCGGTAGGACGAAGTCTCGAGGGGCAGCACTGCGAGACGACGACAACTTCATCAGAAGTGGCTTGATGCCAGGAAAGGAATAGGGTATGCAAGAACTTTCCACTTACCTTGCCATGGTACGAGGGCGGCGGGCGCGCTTCACCTCCGAGCTCGACGCCGATCATGGGACATCCGGCGGCGGCAAGCTGCTACCCCTCTGCTCGTGTGATGCAGGCATAGGGTCGGGGGTCGGTCCTATTGATCCCTGAGGCACGCCCCTCGCCGACCCCTGGGGCGTGGCCTCTGAGCCCCGCGGGGTCGGGCCCTGTGCGGGCGGTCTGCTCGACCTGTCCCATGCGGGCGGTTGAGGGGGCTGGTCCCAGATGACGAGCACACCCAGCACGGAGGTCAGAACATAACCCTCCTCCTCCTCCTCCTCCTCGGTCTCGTCTTCATCATTGTCATTGTCGTCGTCGCCGTCATCGTCCGACACGACCGCGCCCCTCCGCCGCATTCGGAACTCCTTTGCGGCCCTCTTCCTCCTTCTCGCCGTCTTCTTATCCTTCCTCCTCTTCTACTTTTCGGCGAGGAGGCGGTTCTGCTGCCATCGCGCTGTCTCCTCTGGCACCAGCGGGCACAAGGTTATGACCTAGTTCAGATTGCCCTGTAGATTCAAGGACTCCGCATCAGAACGGTAGACTAGGAAACGTAGGAAAGAAGAACGAGAGTGCAAAATTGTCACCAGTGGGACAAAGTCCTCGTTCGGGCGTATCGGAGGGTGACCCGGCACTGGGCAGACGACGTCCCTATCATCCAGCGCCTCCCAAACGCACTACTTGATCTCGGCGTTAGCAAGCATGCCCGTCGCAAGGACGGTGCCATCAGTCACCGCGTCGGGAACCATATCACCGAGCGCACGGGCCTGGAGCATCAGTGGTGCCACCCTCCAAGCGTGGTACGCCCCGATAACTCCGGCCCCGGTCAGGCCCTCCTCCTTCAAGCGATTGATGGCCTGAAGAAGACCGGTGATGTGCTTCTTCTCCTTCTCGATTAGACCGTACGACCAGTGGTCCAGCACCGCCGCGATGACATGGCTGGTGAACTCTGGCAAGGGGGACTCAGGGCAGTTCTTCACAGAGAACCACTGCTAGTGCCACCCCTTGTGGGACACCATGATCTTCATCGCCATGTACTCCGTGGCACGGTTCTGGTGGAGGTGGATGCCGACGCACCCCATCGGCCCCAGAACCGTCCGCGCCTGGATGCCCCTCTTCTCGATCTTGTGATGCAGGCTGACCGTGAAGAAGTATTTCTAGAGCGAGAAGTTGGGCTCGATCCTCAGGTACCCCTCGCACAGCACGACGAACACCACGATGTGCTGGATCCCGTTGGGGTTGAGGTGCTACAGCTCAAGCCTATAGTAGTGCAGCAGCCCACGGAAGAAGAGGCTCGGCGAAGTCGCGAACCCCCTCTTGTGGAAGTGCGCGAACGAGATGACATATCCGTCATCCGGCTGTGGCGCATCCTCCCTCCCGGGGTACCGCCACTCGTTCTTGGCGGTCCTCTCACAAAGGAGGACCTTCTTCACGAGGCTGGTGGCGTGCGCGGTGCTGAAGTTCGAGCACATCCAGGACTCCATCGCTAAGGGAATGGAAGGCTCAATGGCGGGGGCGGAGAACGCTGCTGTGCTGGAGCAAAGGCAGGCGAAAAGTGTGCAAGAAGGCAAGAGCGGCTTAAGGATGAGTGCGGGGCGGAACCAGCAAGGCGGACTCCCTCGTCTTATAGGGGGCCGCGTGGGAAGTGAAAGGGGCAATCCGATCGCAGTTATTGCGACTCTAGGTACACCCGTCACCCCCGCCTTTTTTGGAAACCGTGCGCACGATCTCTTCCTGCTGCAGGGAACATCTCCCCCTCCCTCGTTTCGCAGGCCCGGTGTTTTCTACCACTTCACCTCCTAGAGGATGCACGCGCATGACCTCCTCCACGGACGGTCCGAGGCCCACCGATAGGTAAAAAAGGGATACGGAGCTGAAAATGCTCCTACGACCCATTACGGTCTAGGGGTTCGAAGGCTGGCCCACCGCAGGGTTCGACAATTGCCCTAGGATGCTCCCGAGCAAGGGGTGAGAAGGGACGGGTCCGCTAGCGGCCACCACCCAGGCGAGCGAAAGGCAAGGGCGTCTCGACCTCACGTTCGAGTCCGGGCTGGCGTTTAAGTTCATGGTTTTTCTTCGAAGAAAGGCAACGAGCCCCCGGATCCAATCGAACGGACCCAGGAACTATATGAACTGGCCATCCAGAATCTGGAGTACGCCACCAGCTTGGCCCGAGCCGAACCTCCCCCCTCCCCCCGAAATGGGGACCGGGACTCCACTCGAACTGACCCGTTCGCAGCTCAACGAGCACCATGGTTCGTCCAATAAGGATAACATGGCCTGGCTCACCCCCTTCGTCCTAGCAAACAGATGCTTGAGGGGTAACGATCAAAAGTTGATCTAACCTCTCGATCGGTCTCCTGCAACGCGCAGGGGGGCTCGGGGGCTGGCATCTCAACCAACGACCATGCATGTGGTCACAATTTGGAGTCTTGGAGCAGGAGTGGTTGTCGGAATGATAGGGAATCTTCCTGAGCTGAGCCATCCTTGGAACACCCTGCCTACCCAAAGCTCCCTGGTCAACCGAACGAGCGAAACTTTTTCTCCTTAATCAAATGCAGGTTGCAGGACAAACAAAGGTCCTTGGCGAACGATGAATACAGCCGCTGGTGGAGCATTCTTGCTCCACCAAAGGCTTGGGGGCTACTGCCTGGGGAAATATTAACGACTTCCTTATACTCCTTAAACAACGGTCGTAAGGGCCCGAGCCCACCTCCAGCAATAGTGACCTCCGCCGACTTGTCCCGACCCCCAGGTCACAGGGTCGGACACGACTGACCCCCCGAGACCGCTCCACATCCCTCGCCACAAATTTCCACCTCGCCTGACCCTAGGCGCAAGGAGTCGTACGCGCCCGACCCCTCGCCGCAAGGCTCCATCTCGCCCGAGTCGAGGACGCTGGGTCGGACGCATCCGACCCCACGGCACAGAGCTTCGCCTCACCTGAGGACGTGCGCGAACCAGCGAACGAGGGAGCAGATCTTGTGTGCCCCCACCGATCTCGCCATAAATGCAACCGATGGAACGCCCATGCCTAGAATACGGCTCTAACACGTGGAGAGGTGCCCGCTTTCCTCGACGTGACCCGCCATAGTGTTCGGGTGGCGTACTGGAGCCACGACTACACAGGCCTACAGATGCACCGTCCTAACCCTCCCCTGTGACATTCGTCATAGGGCACTCATCACCCATGCTGCCTAACAAAGGAGGATGCGCCGCCCGGTTTCCCGCTCGGTCTGGTAGCAAGGGCGTGTTAGCCGCGCCCCCCGGTCAGCACGTGGGGCTACAAAGGTTGCCCATCATCTGCGACATGCACAACTACGGCGGCCAGTCATCATCATCATCATCATCATCACGTACAACTGCAGTGGTCGGTCACCATGAACGTCCCGCACGCTTAGCTACAGTGGTCAGCCGCTGGGTCATCGGTGGGATCCAACGGCAACCATCCCTCCTCAGTGGCCATACTGACAAGACAGGGGAATCAGAAGGGAAGGTGGTGACCCTGGTGGCTCGGCCCGTCTCCTATGCTTTACTTTCCTTGCTTATCTTTTTTACTTCTCCTTACTCCTAGCCCGATTGTAACTCACATCTCTTCCTTACACTATAAAAGGAGGACCAAGGGGCCCGAGCAAGGGACAGCTCTCAAGTGAACTGAACACCACCCAACTCACAATCTCTCCTGATGAGCATCAGTACACACCCACAGAGACTTGGGACCAGCTTCCCTCTCTCGCCTATTTGTAACCCCTACTACAAACTCTGCACGAGTAACATGAGCAACTTCCCACACTGGATGTAGGGCTATTCCTGCCCAAACCAGTATAAACCCCGTGTCCTCTCGTGCAACCATCCGAGCCTTACGCGCATAAAAAACAAATTCACTTGCCGTAGTCTTGATCCATGATTCTTGACAACGACAGTGTGGTTGCTCACTTTGTTAATGCTGATTGGGAATTAGAAAAAAGATTGCTAGGTCTGAGATTCATTGATGAGTCACATACTGGTGCTAATATTGCAGACCGTGTTGCTATTGTGGTTGATGAGTATGGTTTAACTGATAAGATCTTTGCTGTTACTCTTGATAATGCTTCTTCTAACTCGATAACCATGGATAAGTTAACTCCTACTTTTTCTGGTTGTATATTATCTGCTCTTAATTCTGATAATGCAACTGATGATGAGATAGAAGAAGAGTGTTCTCTTTTCATGGATCAACGTTGTGCTTGCCATATTATCAACCTTATTGTTAAATCTGGTATGAAACGTTTGAAGCCTTACATTGAGGATTTCAAAACTGCTATATCATTCTTGAATTCATCTAACCAGCGCATTGCAACATACAAAAGCTATTGCCTGAGCATGGGTGTACATCCACATAAGTTTGGTTTGGACATGGATGTTAGATGGAACTCCACGTACCTCATGCTCAAGCATCTTGTGCCATATTGGAGTACTTTTTTTGTCTTTATCAAAACTCAGTATCCTTTGTGTGCTAATGGCTTGCCACTACTCACTGATAGCCATTGGTATGTGGCTGAAAAGGTATTGAATTCCTTGAACTCTTATATGATTCAACAGTTGCTCTATCTGGTGTTTATTATCCTATATCTTCTCTAATGCTACATCATATTCTTGATATTGCTGGACATTTCAATGCATATGAGAATGATGAATTGCTTAGACATGTTGTTGTTCCTATGAAAGATAAGTTTCTAAAATACTTGAGGAAAATACCTTTGCTATATGCCTTTGCTTTTATATTGGATCCTAGAGCTAAGATGAAAGGCTTTCATAATGTTCTTCGATTGTTACCTAACCTTACTGGTATAGATTACTCCAGATACCCAACTGATGTGCACAGTTAACTAAGAACTTTTCAAGGTATGAAACCAAGTTTGGTGAAGTTCGCTTGAATCATCCCCAATAGACAACAAGTTCTAGTATTGGTAAGAAGAAAATGGCTTGGGGTAAAATTTTTGGTGCTTCTGACATAAGTAGCAGTTCTGGTTCTTCTCCTGTTTGTTCTCCTTCTCAACTGGGAAGGAGGACAAGTACTGGTGCACTATTTGCATGTACTACATCTCTTTCAGAATTGTCATCATATCTAGACAGTGACTGCGTCGCCCAATACGATGAAGACTTCAACATTCTCAATTGGAGGCATGAGCATAAGCAAACTTATCCCATTCTTTCTATACTTGCTAAAGATGTGCTAACAGTACCTGCTTCCACAATATCATCAGAGTCCACTTTTAGTCTTGCTGGCAGGGTGCTTGAGTAGCGTTGATGGCGGCTGACATTGACATGGTGGAGGTGCTGTCTTGCTTGAAGGATTGGGAGCTGGCTGATGCGCAATTGCAGCACAACGTCGAGAAGGAGACCAAAGATCTAGAGCTGGCTTTTGAGAACATGTACCTTGATGCTGCTGCTGCTATGCCTGATGGAGACATGGAGTGATGGACATGTGTCTTTTCTATTCTACTTAGCATCGCACTATTTGTGTAATGAACATCTGGACATGTAATTTGGACATTAAGAACTCTCTAGAGCTGGGCTGTAATCTTTTTTCCTTTCTAGGGTTTTCCTCACAAGGTGTGAGTTTTACCTAGAAAGGTTTTTAATGAGGCAGCCACACCAAAGAGCTCAAATAAAATTTTATTTGATCATCTCTATGTCTCTGAGTATGATATGAGTTATGATTTTGATAATATGTATGTATGTATAAGTTATGTGTTGTGCATTTCCTATTTCATTGTGATCTTGGCATAATTGAATTCCTTGTCATTTTTTGAATCTATTGAATGGTTTTTGTTAAGCGGGTCGATGGGCGACCCGACCTGCTTGGCCTGTTGGGCTATCGTGCTGGCCCAGCCCGTATAAGATTTAAAGAGGCCGAGCTTGGGCCTTTAAGCCAGCACGGCGAACGGCATGGCACAGCCCAAGACTATAGCCGGGCTGATACAGGCCGAGCTAGGATGGGCCCATGCCAGGATGGGCCGAGCAGCCCATTTTGCCATGTATAACAACACATATGCGAATATGGGGTTATTTTAGGTGCCAAGTGGCGGGTTAGTATAAGAATATGTATGAAAACATTATTCAAATAGAAGTAAAAGTGTGTCAATAATGAGCGTCAACAATCCCCCCATGCATAAACCTTGCTCGTCCTCTAGTAAGTCTAGGATACTTTCAAAATCAAGAAATCAACATTGCCCTTCGATGTCATCCCTACACTCAGTTATACATAACAAGACACATTGCTCTCTCAAGTATTTAGCATTTAAAGTTCAAGTTGTGACCTACTATTTTCCATCATTGAAGATAAACTAGCAATAAAGAACATGCCACAAATAAATAAATATAATGCTCTTGAACCTAAGTGAACTTTAGACCTTTACCTTGTTCCATCGTGATGAGTTTTTCAAAAAGATGCAAATCCAACACAAGTGAGATTATCTTGCAACAGTTCATGGAAACACTCATCTCATCAAGTCACTCAAGCCTATACTAGATTATTTTCAACCTATTCTACTCATATATAAAAGTAGAAGGCTTATGTGGAGCTTGGTAGGTAAAAACAATCCTAGCAAAACATTATATTTGAAATTTTGTCAAACTAAGAGAGAGATCTATTGGGATTACCAAGACTTGTCAAAAAGGCTATGGAAAATAAATGCTGGAGAGGGAGAGGGATGAAACACACACATTTAGAGATTGTCAAACCAATGAAGTTCTCGTATCAGATTGCACATGGTTCGAAAATGAGTATGGGTCAATCCTTAATCTTGAGAGCACTAGGAACTTTAATGAGGCTCAAAGAACTGAGGAGCATTTTATTCTTTTTCTTCTTTATATTTTTTTTCTTTTTCATTCCTTTTTCTCTTCTTTCTTCTTTCTTTCTTTTTCCTCATTTTTTTATTTTTGCTCCTCAAACTTCTTGCAACATAGTACTTTACTCAGCAATAGTCAGAGATAATGTGATGACTCCTTCCCCCTGCTTAGACAATGCTCGTCCTTGAGCATGAAAGAGAAAGAAAGATAAACTACTGAGGTAAGTACTAAAATCTTCAATCTTGATCACAAAATTATTTTATTCCTCTGGAGGATCATCCATGCCAAAATTTAGAGGGTCCACGGGAGACACAATCCAGACTGATTGGCCTCGCCGCTCCTAGCCTTTGTTTCCTTCGATTTTATTCTTCATACTGGTGGATGTCTCCAAATGTTATTTTCTTGAAAATGTACTGATATATCTTATCAAGATCCTTGTCAAAATATTTTTCCATACTCAATAATAGGTTATGGTCAAGGAGGTAGTCACAAAAATGATAATTTGGGTTTAGGTTGGATGCCCAGCGAGGTTTGCACGATTTTCGATCTGGGAATTTGCAATGCATGGAGAGAAAGTCTAGCAATCAAAGGTTACACAAAGGAATGACTAGCTTCTAAGTCTTATACCACAGAAATTAATCTTAACCCAACTCATCAAAATATAAGTTTGCAATCTAAATGTTTCATCATGAAAGATCATGGATGTATATAGGCTCTGGTAGGTAGAACTTTGCAAGAGATTCACAAATGTAGATAGCATATGAATTAATTTTATATAAAAACAATTCAAGTATTAGGTCGTCAGAAAACTTAAGTCAAAGAGCAACATAGAGTTTGTGGGTCAAGAATTTAGTCATTTAACCTCCACAATTAAAAGAGCCGATATTTAATCAGTTTAGGTTCATTAAATAGAGAATAATTAGTCAAGTCATATATAACATTGTGTAGGTAAAATAAAGTGGCAACCTTCATCATTATTCTATAGCATGATTATACCAAAATTATTAACATCATGGTGAGCACAAGGTGATGGTGATCATGATTTATTGAAAACAAATCTAGGTTGTACTCCTAGTAGCCATATTATTATAGGGAGAGATATACAAAGGTTGCATCTAGTTTATGGTTGAAAGCTTATTCCATCCTCATTTTGCAAAAATAAAGGGAGTTCTATACACAATCATTTAGAAAGAGATGGACAAAGAGAAGGTTGAGGAAGAATTAACTGTCCTTTCAATGCTTGTAATGAAGTGTAGTGCTGTAACGCCCTAATTTTCAAATTTTGCAATTAATAAAATTTCTTAAAATTTAATTGCATATGTCTAAGGATTTTAAGGTTGTATTTAAATTTTCTTAGGCATTTAAATCTTTTTCAAAATAAGTTAATGAATCATAGGAGTTCATTGTTGCATTCATGCTAGTGCATTGTTTTTGGTTGTTTGAATTCATATGTTTGAATCTATTTTAAACAATAGGAAAAATCTTTTTCCTTTTCCCTCCCTTTGTTCTCTCCCTTTCAGCCTGCTCCATCCTTTCGGCCCAGTTCACCAATAGCAGTGCAGCAGATAGGCTGGCCCAGCTCGGCCCAGCTCCCGCGCCTCCTGCGCACCACGTCAGCCGCCTCCGCTCTCTCCTGCTAACACACAGGACCCACTTGTCATCCCCCTCCTCCCACCATTTCCGCGCCGGACCCGAGCTCAAGTCTGAGCCGGACCGCGCCGCCCTGTGCCATGGGCCTGCACGCCAAGGCTGAGCCCCCGGGCTATAAAACCAAGCCGCCGCCAATGCAGCCCCATCAAACCCTCTCACCCTGCACCCTCGAGCTCTCCTGGGCCACAGCCCTAGCTGCCGCCGTTCTCCACCACCGTCACCTTCATATCAATGACAACAATGCCCAGAGCACCACAAGGAGGTGAAGGGGCCATCTGTGAAGTTCCCATGCTCTCCCGTGTCTTCCTTCATGCGGACAAGCTTGCCGAAGACACACACCACCGTGTCAAGCTGCTCTGCCGTGTCGCCTCGTGCCGTCGCTTCTCTAATCACCACGAGAACACCCTGGATGTGTTCGTCATGTGCTTTGCTTCGTCCAGGGCTAGAGCACGTTCCAAACTATGCCCGGACGCTTGATTTTGAGTGAGTTATGCCTATTCTGCCACCACTCACCGTCGTCCGCTGCCGCTTGCGCGCCACCACCCACGTC
The DNA here is from genome assembly GCF_000263155.2 of Setaria italica. Classification (NCBI taxonomy): domain Eukaryota; kingdom Viridiplantae; phylum Streptophyta; class Magnoliopsida; order Poales; family Poaceae; genus Setaria; species Setaria italica. The sequence continues at coordinate 6,430,121 of NC_028456.1, read as the reverse complement.
AGCTGCCCGATCACGATCCAACGGCCCAGATCGGAATTGACTCAGGTCAATACCAGACAACCCCACACCGTACCATTCTTTTTGCTAAAGAGCCCCTGAGTTTTATAGTTTTTGCACCCGAGGTTCAGCGCAGTTCAAAAGTAATTAGATCTAGGTCCTTTTTCTTCTATTTTAGCCCCTGTGATTTTCTAAAATAGTACCTGCCATCTAGGATCCACTCTTTTGCACATTAAACCTTTGGTTTATATGCATAATTAGGTTTTAGCCCTCGGTTTCTCGCAGCTTAGCCCCTGGAAGTTTAGTTTTCTCAAAGTTAAGCCCGTACAGCTTGTTTAGTTCATATCTTTAGTGTTTTAAACCTGTTTTAAGCGTTCTTGCATCTATGAGTTCGTGTTGACGCATCGATTTGTTTTATGATCTATTTTGCTCTGTAACTACTGTTTGATGTATTGTTTTCTTATTTTATTCCTTTCTTTGCTTGTATGTACTTGTGTGATGCATATAGAAGGACCGCGGTTTGAGGAATTTGATGAAAAGGCTTTGAGCACTTTTAGCAGCAAGAGCAAGTCCAGAAAGACAAGTCGTGCCCATGATCACAATTTGATCCTTTGCAACCTTTACTTTCATGTTCAATACACATATGCTATGCACTTTAAGTTTATAAACATGATGGGTCCCATTTAAGGTGTGCCTAGTTTTATCCTTATACCTTGATCAACCTAGGTTACTTTAATGTTTCGTAGTTCTTGCTTAGTTGCTCAACTTGGTTATGGTGGTATTAATGAATCAATGCTTAAACTTGTTTTATTTATGCTATACCTTTCACTAATACAAGATCACCATGCTTAATTGAAACAAGGAGAAGCACTCGGGAAAACAGTGCAACCACAAGAACTACATAGCTCTAGTCTTATCTAATTAATTAGAGACTCTAGTTTGAAGCGATCTTAACGAAAGGGCAAGAGTGGCGGCGGTAGATGGGGTATAACCCGGCCCTCAGACTTGTCTACTCTATGGTAGCTTCACAGTCTTCAGAGAGGTTTATGCTTTACTACTAATCTGAAAAACTTAGCGGGCTACTTCTTATTAGGGAATCTTTATAAAAGCCTCGTAATGTTCCTATGCAATCACACCTCGGAAGTGTGGTATTGTGCCCAGCACACACAACACTGTTGGGTCCAAAGTTCTTTCAAACTTTTACGCAACTTGTGGGTAAAGATGTACAACCTCTGTAGAGTATAAAACTGTTATAACAGCCATGCTCACGATCAAGAGCGCCCTAGACCCTCACATGATTAATTTATCGGAAATGGAATTAAATTATTGTTATTTATTACTGTTATCTTTATTTATGTTCATGCTTAACGTGGGGAGGGGTATAAACTTATACTTAGTAATTGCTAAAAAAACTTGACTAACCAATTAAAATGTTGAATTGCTATTAAACCATAGCTTATCCTTGTATAGCCTTACACTACACATTCCTCACGCTTGCTAAGTACCAACCATAAGTGTACTCACCCTTACTAAAACCGTTGCTCTGAACAAGTTAACTTTGAGAAGGTTTTTCAAGACTTCAAGGAGTTCTAGGCGTACGTGTGCCCCCAGTCAACTGCTTGTAGAGTCATCGTCTTCGTTGGAGTCAGCTACTAGAATAAAGACTCGATTTGCAATTCGATTTAAAGACAATCGTTCATGTAATAAATATAATACTCTCTTTACATTATGGCACTATCTATTGTATTTACTGAAGTTGTTGCATGTGTGAACTTGATCCTAGCACATATATAATTCATTCATCTGGTTTTGCCTTTAAAACCGGGTGTGACAGAAGTGGTATTAGAGCTGTGTTGACTATAGGATGTAAGCCTACTTAGAAAATGGTCGAATTTAAGGATTATAATGCTTTAGTAGCCATTCTTACTTAATGCTTGTTTCAAATTTGCTTTAATAAGCTTATCCTTGCATTGATCCCATCCTTATTGCTCTACTTGCTTCTTTATCCAAATTCAGTCCATTTTTTTTCTTTATCTTTAGATGGCCCGCACCAGGCGAACTGCTCGCAAAAGTATCATTCCTCAGTACCATCCTCGGAAGCCTGAGGAAGAGCCCAAAGACCTTGCCTACTACTACTACTACTATCCTGATGATGACTTAGATTAGGAGCCAGTAGAAGTGGGGAGTGAGGCAGAGTCAGAAGAGGTGGAGATGGTCTATGAAGAGCCAGCATCTGCTCCAGCTCCAGCACTTGCCCCAGCACCTACTCCTGCACTAGCACCTCCACCTGTGCCAACACCTGCTCCAGAGCCTGATCTAGCAGGTGATCCTACAGATGCTCAAGGTGGGGAGGAGAATGCACCAGATGCTGCTTGAGAAATGGACCCTGGAGTCAAAGGATGAGCTTGGGGAAGGGATTCCCATGGCTGACAAGCTGAGAAGGACCTGGCACAACCTAGGGAATGACTTGAAGCCCATATACAAATGTGATCGGTACACTCACTCCCAATATAGAGACAAACTAAGAAGTGTCGATGTTCCTCTACAAGGATGATAACGGCTCATGGAAGGAAGTGTCTATCCACCATGATGTTGCTAAAAGGGATACTATGGAAGCTAGAATTGTTGAAGTTGCTAGGAGGGCACTCTATGTCCTCTCTCATAGGCAACGTCACCATTTGGACCACACCAGCTGCAGGTACAAACTCCCTATAGGGCAAGTGGAGAAGCCAAGACATACATAGCCCCGGTCACTAGACATTGCCCCAGTCACTGTTAGCTGCAACCAACACTGCCTTGTATGATGCCAACAATGCTCTCTATAGGGCCCAAAAGGAGTTGCATGAACTCAGATGGGAGAGGGACATGCTAGCTACCACTGTGAGAGGAGATGATATCCAGAAGTGGAGTTCAAGCCTCTATCCCCAACTCCCAAGATGCCTCGCTACAACTCACCTAACGCTCGCACTAAAGACATTTAGGATTTAGGAGTTTTTAAGTTTAAATTCAATGTGATTGATAGAGTCAACATCATTTAGTTTAAGTGTGTGCTTAGCTTAAAGTGTGTTTGGAATGCTTGTCCTTATGATAAATGATTGAGTTGGTTCTTTGTAATGAGTGCGGTGTGTTGTGGAGTGATTACCACAATGACATCAATTTTAAGTAATAAAGTTGCTTAGTTTGGGTTTATTTCTGTCTCAATCAACCTTAATCTTTGATAGTCTTGCTCATTTATCTATCCATATTTATCTATCATGCAAGTTTTATTGGAGCCAAATCTGTTCGCGCTGCTTTCTAACACAGCGGTACTGTTTCTACATAACTCCAATTGATATGGATCCAGCTGGGTTAGTTCCAAAATTTCGTGGGTTAATTTCTGTCAACATTTCATAATTTTTTGACATTCTTACATGGAGATACATATGAATTTGTTAAATAATCCGAATCTGTTACTGCTACCTGACACTGTCATCTTACTTAATTCATATCTCAAGTTCTAGACCTCCGATTGAGGTTATTCAAGTTGAGTTAGTTTCATAATTTTGTGTATTCGGATTTAGAAAAATTTCACTAATTTTGGATATCTTGACCGAGAGTTATACTTAATTTATTGGAGCAAACAGAATCTATTTTAACTGGACTTCATATCGATTTATCTTTCTAGATTGTCTCTTTGTACAACTATTTAAAACTCACATTCCTAACAATTAGATGGTGAAAACCAGCTCTGGATCAGGAGTTTATCAGCCTGCCCAGCCGCACCAGAGAAACAACAGCTCCAACCCAGCCCCTTATCAGAATCAGGAAATACCAGCAGGGATGGATCAGTTTCTTGCAACCCAGACTCAGCTCCACCAAAACATGGCCAACATCATGGCGGCCATGCAGGCTCAGATGAACAGCAACAACCAGTAGCAGCCACTAAGAGACAAGCATCGGGAGTTCATGAGCCACAAGCCCTCGACGTTCTCCCACTCTGTTGTCCGCTTCAGGCTGATGATTAGCTGAAGGTAGTGGAGAAGATGCTCAATATCACCCAGTGCAATGACTGGGAGAAGGTCTTGTATGCCTTAGGACAAATTGAGGGATCAGCTACAGACTAATGGGATGCCTATACCACTGCACATGCTGCTGCAGACACTATCACCTAGCGGGAGCTCAGGAATAGTTTTAGGAGCCACCACATTCCTGCTGGCCTCATGAAGCTGAAGAAGGAGTTCCTCACACTCAAGCAGTGAACAATTTCAGTGAGTGAGTATAGGGACAATTTCATCCAACTGTCTCGCTATGCATCTGAAGACGTGTCAGATGATGAGAAGAAGCAGGAGCTATTCCTGGAAGGATTGATTCGGTCACTCCAGTACTAGTTGATGTCTAACACCTTCCCATCCTTCCAAAAGATGTTGGACAAGGCAATTTGCTTGGAGCACAAGGGTAGCAAACTGGGGGAGATGAAGAGGAAGTTCATCTCATAGGGATAGTCTAGGAGCAACACTTGCCCTCACTTCACTCCACAGCAGGGTACACCACTCTGCTCTAGGGGCCCGAGTGGGAACTTTTGGCAGCATCCATTCCAGCATCTAGCTCAACAGTTCCAGCACAGCATCCAGTAGTTACAGTGCCCTGTTCAGCAGACTCGGTGCCCCAGCTTCTAGCAGAACCACCAGTACACTCCTATAGGCAACCCCAATGAAGCCCAACACTCCTGCGCGAAACAATTGCTACAAGTGTGGAGAGGTTGACCACTATGTCAACAACTACCCCAAAAGAAATGGCCAGAACACCCCTGCGTAGAACAACAACACCCCAAGGAAGAATCAGCAGATGCAGCAGCTGAGGAGTGGAAACTAGACCCCGCAGGGCAACCAGGGATATCAGAACTACATGCGTGGCAAGGTAAACCACGTGAATGCTGAAACTGCTCAGGAAGCTTCAGATGTAGTGCTCAGTATATTCCTTGTCAACTTAGCCCCGCTTTAGTTTTATTTGATTCTGGAGCATCGCATTCAATTATTACTTCTCAATATGTGGCCAAGCACAATCTTCCCATCTGCATCATGAAACATCCCATGTTAGTTAGCTCACCTGGGGGAAATATTAAAGCACTCTGTTCTTGTACAAAGATTAACCTCAAAATACTATGTAAAGACTTCTGAGCCACTCTAATAGTATTGGAATCAAGTGGGATTGATGTGATTCTTGTGATGGGATGGTTGTCAACATGTGATGCAGTGATTTAGTGTGCCAAGAGGTCAGTTCTTCTTACAAGTCCCGAGGGGGAAAGGATTGAGTTTGTGGCTACTCTACCATCAGCAGTAGATTGTGCAGTGAATCAGTTCGATGGGAAAGCTTTGGAGGATTTCAAAGTGGTGTGTGACTACTCATATGTATTTCCACATGAGTTACCAGGTATGCTACCTGACCGAGATATTTAGTTTGTTATTGATCTTTTACCTGAATTTGCACCCATTTCTAAGCATCCATATAGACTGTCTATTGATGAATTAAAAGAGCTTAAGAAATAATTAAATGAATTATTGGATAAGGAGTTTATTTGCCCTAGTTCATCACCATGAGAAGCACCAGTCATCTTTGTAGAAAAGAAGGATGGTACGTAGAAGATGTGTGTGGATTACAGATCACTTAATGATGTGACCATCAAGAACAAGTACCAGTTGCCTCGCATTGAGGATTTTTTTGATCAGATGAGAGGAGCCAAGGTATTCTCCAAGATTGATCTGCGTTCTGTCTATCATCAGAAGAAGATCAAGCCATCTGATATTCCCAAGACCGCTTTCACCTCTAGATATGATTTCTATGAGTATACAGGCATGTCTTTTGGGATGACTAATGCACCTACCTATTTTATGTACCTGATGAACAAGGTATTTACGGAGTATCTTGATAGGTTTGCTGTGGTATTTATTGATGATATCCTGATATACTCCAAGAATGAAGAACATGAGGAACATTTGAGAATCAGTTATATGCGAAGTTCAGCAAGTGTGATTTCTTACTGAATGAGGTTTCCTTTCTTGGTCATATCATCAACAATGGAGGGATTGCAGTGGATCCAAGCAAAGTCAGGGATGTTCTAAAGTGGATGCCACCACAGACAGTTATAGAAGTCAGGAGTTTTCTTGAACTTGCAAGATACTACCATAGGTTCATTGAAGTATTCTCTAAAATAGTGAAGCCTCACATATCACTATTGGAGAAGGGAAAGGAATTCAAGTGGACTGAAGCCTACCAAGCTAGCTTTGAGAAGTTGAAGAAGAGATTGACTATAGCTCCACTGCTACTGATGCCAGATCCGCAATAGAGTTTCGATATCTATTATGATGCATCTCAACAAGGCTTAGGCTGTGTTCTTATCCAGGAAGGACATGTTATAGCCTATGCATCCATGCAATTGAGGAAACATGAGCAGAATTATCCTACTCATGATTTGGAGTTAGCAGTAGTAGTGCATGCCTTCACAATTTGGAGGCATTATATTCTTTGAACCAAATGCCAGATCTACACTGATCACAAGAGTTTGAAGTACATATTCACACAAAAGGATCTTAATCTGAGATAGCGCCGTTGATTAGAGCTCATCAAGGATTATGATCTGGAGATTCACTATCACCCTTGTAAGCAAATTTGGTTGCAGATGCCTTGAGTTGGAATGGTCATGCTAACATGGCTCTAGCATTTAAGATGCCAGATGAATTAATGGAGTTTGAGAAACTCAACTTGGGGATAGTTGCTCGTAGTGAAGGAGTGACAATGGAAGTAGAATCGACTCTAGAGCAAGAAATACGGAAGGGACAACTTGACGATGCCAAGATCAAGGAGATTAAGGAACTTATGGAAGATGGAAAGGCTCAAGATTTCAAAGAGGATGATCAAGGGACTATATGGTTCAGAAAGAGAATTTGTGTACTGGATGTGGGAGATCTCAGAGACACCATCTTGATGGAAGGTCATGATTCAGCCTACTCTATCCATCCTAATAACACCAAGATGTACCAAGATCTCAAGGAGAAGTATTGGTGGTATGGGTTGAAGAGAGATGTGGCTAGGCACGTAGCCATGTGTGATATATGCCAGAGCATCAAAGCAAAACATTAGAGACCGGCTAGATTGCTTTAACCATTAAATGTGCTCGAATGGAAGTGGGAGGAAATCAATATGGATTTCATTGTTGGTTTGCCCCGCACCAGAGATGGATATGATTCAATATGAGTTATAGTGGATCGATTGACCAAGGTAGCTCACTTCATTCCAGTGAGGACCACCTATATTAGGTCCAAGTTGGCAGAGTTGTATATGTCAAGGATTGTGTGTTTGCATGGTGTACCCAAGAAAGATAGTGTCTGATAGAGGTACTCTCAGTTCACATCTCATTTCTGGCATAAGTTGCATGAATCCATGGATACAAAGCTGAATTTCAGCTCAGCATATCATCCTTAGGCAGATGGACAGACTGAGAGGACAAATCAGCTTCTAGAGGATATGTTGAGAGCCTGCACTCTAAAACATGGAGGTAGTTGGGATAAGTGTTTGCCCTATGTCGAGTTCTCCTATAACAACAGCTACCAAGCTAGTCTCAAAATGGCACCATTTGAGCCTCTATATGGTAGGAAGTGCAGAACCCCTCTGTATTGGGATGAAACAGGAGAGAGATAGTTGTTTGGGCTAGAAATTATCCAGGAAGCTGAAAGACAGGTTTACATCATTAGAGAGAATCTAAGGATAGCTCAATCTAGGCAGAAGAGTTAAGTTGATACTAGAAGGAGAGAATTGGCTTTTGAGGAAGGTGATTACGTGTATCTCAAAGTATCACCTATCAAGGGCATGCGCAGATTCAAGGTTAAAGGGAAGTTGTCACCTCACTTTATTGGACCCTTCAAAGTTCTAGAGAGAATGGGAGAAGTGGTTTATCGATTGGAGTTGCCCATCGACTCTCAGATGTGCATGATGTGTTCCATATCTCTCGGTTGAGGGAGTGCCTTAGAGTTCCAGAGGAACACTTACCTATGGTGGAGTTGAATGTATAGGGTGATCTCACCTACACTGAATATCCTACCAAAATGTTGGATACTCTAGCACAGTTTACTAGGAACAGAGTGATCAAGATGTGCAAGGTATAGTGGAGTCACCATGCAAAGGATGAGGCAACATGGGAAAGAGAGGATGCACTGAAAGTAGAATTTCCCCACCTCTTTGCTAATCCATCCGAATCTCAAGGACGAGATTCTTCTTAAGGAGGGTAAGATTTGTAACACCCTAATTATCAAATTTTGCAATTAATAAAATTTCTTAGAATTTAATTGCATATGTCTAAGGATTTTAAGGTTATATTTAAATTTTCTAAGGCATTTAAATCTTTTTCAAAATTAGTTAATGAATCATAGGAGTTCATTGTTACATTCATGCTAGTGCATTATTTTTGGTTGTTTGAATTCAAATTTGTTTTTCAATTCATATGTTTGAATCTCTTCTAAACAATAGGAAAAACCTTTTTCGTTTTCCCTCCCTTTCTTCTCTCCCTTTCAGACCGCTCCATCCTTTCAGCCCAGTTCGCCAGCAGCAGCGCAGCAAACAGACCAGCAACCTTAGCCCAGCTCTCACGCCTCCTCCTCACCGCGTCAGCTGCCACCACCCTCTCATGTTGATGCTCGGGACCCACTTGTCATCCCCCTCCTCCCACTGTTTCCACGCCGAACCCAAGCTCGAGTTCGAGCCGGACCGCGCCTTAGGCCTACATGCCAAGGCCAAGCCCTCGGGGTATTAAACCAAACTGCCACCTCCATAGCCCTATCAAATCCTCGCACCCTATGCCCTCGTGCTCTCCTGCGCTACAACCCTAGCCGCCGCCCGATCTTGAGCCTGCCGCCGTCGCCTTCCCATTGATGACAACACCGCTTGGAGCACCGCAAGGAGGTGAGGGGGCCGTCCGTGAAGTTCCCGTGCTCTCTCGTGTCTTCCTTCACACAGATAAGCTCGCCGGAGAAATGCACCGCCACGCTAAGCCGCTCTGCCACGTCACCTCGTGTCGTCGCCGCTCCAACCACCACGAGAATGCCCTAGATACGCTCACCATGCGCTCCACTTCATCCACGGCCATATCGCGTTGCAAACCATGCCCGGATGCTCAATTTCGAGCGAGTTCCGATGAGTAACCCATGTTCTGCCGCCGCTCGCCGCCGTCCGCTGCCGCCCGCATCCCGTTGCTCCGCAGCCGCCCGATCGCGATCCAATGGTCCAGATCGGATCTGATCCGGGTCAATACTGGTCAACCCCACGCCGCGCCGTTCTTTATGCTAAAGAGCCCCTGAGTTTTATAGCTTTTGCACGTAAGGTCCAGCACAATTCAAAAGTAATTAGATCTAGGTCCTTTTTTTCTATTTTAGCCCATGTGCTTTTGTAAAATAGTGCCCGCCGTCCTAGATCCACTCTTTTGCACATTAAACCTTTGGCTTATATACGTAATTAGGCTTTAGCCCTCAGTTTCTCGTAGCTCAGCCCCCTAGAAGTTTAGTTTTCTCATAGTTAAGCCTCTACCTCTTGTTTAGTTCATATCTTTAGCGTTTTAAACCCGTTTTAAGTGATTCTTACGTCCGTGAGTTTATGTTGATGCATAGATTAGTTTTATGATCTTGTTTTGCTTTGTTGACACTATTTGGTGTATTGTTTTCATATTTTATTTCTTAGTTTGATTGTATGTACTCGTGTGATGCGTATAGAAGGACCGCAGTTCGAGGAATTCGAAGGTCATGTCTTTAAGGACTTTGAGCAGTAAGAGCAAGTCCAGGAGGTCAAGTTGTGCCCTTGATCACAATTTGATCCTATGCAACCTTTACTTTCATGTTCAATACACATATGCTATGCACTTTAAGTTTATAAACATGATGGGTCCTATTTAAGGTGTGCCTAGTTTTATCCCTATACCTTCATCAACCTGAGTTACTTTAATGTTGAGTAGTTCATTCTTAGTTGCTCAACTTGGTTATGGTGGTATTAATGAACCAATGCTTAAACTTGTTTTATTTATGCTATACCTTTCATTAATACAAGATCACCATGCTTAATTGGAACATGCAGAAGCATCGGGGAAAATAGTGCAACCACAAGAACAATATGGCTCTAGACTTGGCTAATTACTTAGAGACTCTAGTTTGAAGCGGTCTTATCGAAAGAGCTAGAGTGGCGGTGATAGATGTGGTATAACCCGGCCCTAAGACTAATGTGCGTTGTGGTAGCTTCGTAGTCTTGGGAGAGGTTTATGATTTGCTATTGATCCGGAAACCTTAGTGGGCTACTTCTTATTAGCGAATCTTTGTAAAAGCCTCATAGTGTCCCTATGCAATCACACCTCGGAAGTGTGGTATTGTGCCTAGCCCGCACGGCATGGTTGGGTCTAAAGTTCTTTCAAACTTTTACACGATTTGTGGGTAAAGATGTACAACCTCTGTAGAGTGTAAAACTGTTATAACAGCCGTGCTCACGGTCAAGAGCAGCCTGGACCCTCACATGATTAATTTATCAGAAGTCGAATTAAATTGTTGTTATTTATTGTTGTTATCTTTATTTATGTTCATTCTTAATAAGGGGGGTATAAACTTATACTTAATAATTGCTAATAAAACTTGGCCAACCAATTAAAATGCTGAATTGCTATTAAACCATAGCCTATCCTTGCATAGCCTTACACTATATGTTCCTCACGCTTGCTGAGTACCAACCATAAGTATACTCACCCTTGCTAAAATCACTGCTCAGAACAAGTCAACTTTGAGGAGGTTCTTCAAGACTTTGAGGAGGTTCTTCAAGACTTTGAGGAGTTCTAGGTGTACATGTGCCCCTAGTCAACTGCCTGTAGAATAAAGACTCAATTTGCAATTCGATTTAAAGACTATCAGTCATGTAATAAATATAATATTGTTTTTACATTATGGCATTGTCTATGGTATTTACTGAATTCGTTGCATGTGTGAACTTGATGCTGGCGCACATCTAATTCATTCATCTGGTTTTGCCTTTAAAACCAGGTGTGACAAGCGCAGCCTCGCCCATGCTTAAGCATTGTGCTTAGCATGAAAGAAGAAATATGAGCATCTTCTGGCAACCATGATCCTTGTATTCCTCGTGCTCTGCGTCCAGAGCATGTCTTTATGCTTCTTCACTTTTGTCACCTTCATTGTCCTTCCAATTCTTCTCTTTTCCTTTCAAGAAACACTTCACCATGCTTGCAAAACTATTCAAGTGCACATACTACCCCCAGGGTAACTATCGGGAGTAGAAGCAATCGTCAACAAATCAACAACATCTCTAAGACTTGTGGCATAGCTAATCCAGTAAAATAAAAACAAAAACCTAATGAGTGTACGTGAGTGCTAGTGTGAATGCATCAAGTTAGTAACATGAAAGGTGGGGACCAAACTTGATAGAGATTGCACAAAGTTTTAAACACCATGTTTACTACTAATCTGCTGAAATTCTCGGATAAAACACCACGTTAAAGCCAAAAAATTCAAGCACTCCAAAAAGTTTAGAAAACCAAACATGTTACTATAACAAAAGCGTGGACATGAAGAATGCAAATGCAAAGAGTTAGCAAAAACAAGGGTTAGCAAGGTCAAAAAGAATATCAATGTTGTTCTGCAATTAGTTTATTTCAAAAAGAATTGCTTAGAATGACCAAGCAAGGTTGGTGTCGTTGTTGAGATTAGCGGGTCAAGACTACGACAAGTAAATTTCTTTTATGCGTGTAAGGCTTCGGATGGTGGCGTGAGAGGACACGGGGTTAGACTGGTTCGGGTAGGAATAGCCCTATGTCAAGTATGAGGAGCTGCTCGTGTTATTCATGCGTGGTCTGTAGTAGGGGTTACAAACAGGTGAGAGAGGGAGCTGGTCCCAAGTCTCTTGGGTGTGCACTGATGCTCGTGAGGAGAGTGTGTGGGTTCTGTTGGCTTGAGAGTCCTCCTGGTCTCGGGGCCCTTGGTTCTCCTTTTATAGCTCAAAGAGAACATAGGAGTTACAGGTGAGCTAGGTGTGTGGAGAAGTAAGAGAGATAAGCTAAGTAAGGTAAAACATGGGGACAAGAACCGAGTTCCCAGGTCGCCGCCTTCCTCTCCGACCTTTGTCTCCCTTCAGCCTGACCGCCAGAGGGGGCGGTTGCCGTTGGATCCTGTCGGCGATTCCCCGGTCGACCGTCACCGCCCGGCATGATGATGATGCCCGACCGCCACAACCGTGCGCGTCGTGAGGGACGGCTGACCCCTGTAGTCCTGCGTATCGCCCGCGGAACACGGACGTCACATTCCTGTTGCCGAACAGGCTGAGCGCGAGAACGGACGGCGCTCCTGTGGTTGTCGCTGTAGCCTATGCGGTCGTGGCTATAGTGTTCCGCCTGGGTACTTGTGGCGGGTCACGTCGAGGAGCGTGGGCGCCTTTCTGCGTGCCAGAGCCACGGTGCATTTATGGCGAGATTGGTGGGGGCCCACAAGATTCACGCCCTCGTCTACTGGTCTGCGCCCGAGGTGGACCCTTGTCTTGTGGGCCCGGATGAGTCTGACCCCCTACGCCCGGGGTCGGGCGAGGCAGAGCCGTGCGGCGAGGGGTCGGGTGCATCCGACCTTGGGACCGTGGGTCGGGCGAGGCGGAGTTTCGCCAGCGAGGGGTCGAGCATGTCGGACCCCAGGACCTTGGGTTGAGTGAGGCGGAGTGGAATGCTCCTTGCCCTTGATGGGTCGGCGGGATCGCTATTGCTGTAGGTGGGCCTGGGCCTTTATGATTGTTGTTTAAGGGGCATAAGGAGGTCGTTAATATTTCCCCCCCAACAGTAGCCCCCGAGCCTTTGGTGGAGCAAAGATGCTCCTCCAGAGGCTGCTTTTGTCGTTCGTCGGGGATCCTTGTTCGTCCTGCAAGCTGCAGTTAATCAGCGATAGGAAGTGTCGTTTGTTCGGCTTGGCTGGGCAGCTTGGTGAGGTGGGGTATCCCGTGGATGGCTTAGCACGTGAGGATTCCCTATTGTTTCATTGGGCACTCCCGCCTCGAGACCCCAAATCGTGACCACACGTGTAGTCATTGGCTGCGATGCTAGCCCCTGAGCCCCCACGCGTTGCAGGAGACCGGTCGGGAGGCTAGATCGACTTTTGATCATTACCCCTCAAGCGTCCGTTCGCTAAGACGGAGGGGGTGAGCCGTGCCACGCTATCCTCGACGGACGAACCGTGGTGCTCATTGAGCTGCGGACGGGTCGGTTCGAGTGGGGTCCCGGTCCTCGTTCGGGGCGGTCTGGCTCAAGCCAAGCTAGTGGCGTACCCCAGATTCCGGCCGGCTAGTTCATATAGTTCCCGAGTCTGTTCGATCGGATTCGAAGGCTCGTTGCCTTTCTTCGAGGAAAAACTATGAACTTTGATGCCAGTCCGGACTCGAACGTGAGGTCGAGGTGCCCTAGGCTGTCGTTTGCCCGGGTGATGGCCGCTAGTGGACCCATCCCTTCTCACCCCTCGCTCGAGGGTGTCCTGATAAAAAAAGGTTGTCGAACCCGTAGTGGGCTAGCCTTCGAACCCCTGGACCGTAATAGGCTGTAGGGGCATTTTCAGCCCCGTATCCCTTTTTTACCTGTTGGTGGGACTTGGGCCAGACGTGGAGGAGGTTGCGCGCGTGCGTTCTCTAGGAGGCGAAGTGGCGGAGGGTGTCGGCCCACAAAATGAGGGAGGTGGAGATGTTCCTGTTGGAGGTATGCCCTAGAGGCAATCATAGAGATGATGATATTCCATTTGTATCCATGATTTGTATATTGTGTTCATTGAATATCCATTAAAGGCTACTTGAATTGATTTGCAATTATGTGAATTGTATGTGAAACTCTTTACTTGTATGGTTATTCTAAAGTTCTCCCTAGTCAGAGTTCATGTGAGGACGCACATGAATATTAGACTAGCACATGTATTAGTTGATGACTATGTTTCACAAGTCATGGACATGGAGATGTTGAACTAATAATGTGGACACATGTGGAGACATGTGTTAGGACTGACCCAGCACGAGAAGTAGTTCTCTCTTTAAACAACATATACGCTTTGTCCTTAGACCTGAGATTGTCGCATGTATTCTAGATGTGGATCGACCTACTTAGGGGCTATCAAACGCTACGCCGTAACAGGGTAGTTATAAAGGTAGCTTTCGGGTTTGTCAAGAAGCATGCTATGAGACATGGTCAATCAAGATGGGATTTACCCCTCTCTGATTGAGAGTGATATCTCTGGGCCCCTCGAGTGATCGGATCCGAAAATGCATGGCCATGCTACGTACGGTTAAGAGTTAACCTACAAAGGGATTCCGAATCACAGGATCGAGAAAGAGCGGTCGGCTTGAAGCTAGACCAAATATCGTGAGGCAAAGGGAATAGCATGTATATTATGTTGTGATGGTTCGTCTGATATGATCTTCGTATGCGTATAGGAGTTGGCACGTCTTGCTAGAGGCCGCTACCGACTATTGGGCCGAGTAGGAGTACTCGGGCCATGTCTGCACGTATCCGAACCCATAGGGTCACACACTTAAGGGGCTGGAAGCCCAATTCGGATCTGATCCGAGTTGGATTAGGTTTAGGAGTACTAATGGGCCTTGGATCCAGAGGCCCATCAGGAACCCCTATAAATAGAGGGGTGGGGGCGCCCTAGGGTTTTACACCTTTTGGCTGAACACACTTGCCGCGCCTCCCACGCCCTCGCCTGTTGCAACTCGTGGATCTAGCAATCCGGCTTGCGACGCTTCCTCCCTGCACGTGTGGATACCTTGGAGGTGTTGCGCCTGCAGCACTTGGACGAGCCGCCGACGAGCCGCCGACGAGCCGCGACGAGCCGACGACAAGCCACGGTACCGGAGGCGATCTTGCTGTGCACGTGGACAAGCTGCTGAGGAGCTGCTGGATGTGATCGACTACGTACGACTACGTTGATCGACTACGTACGACTACGTGATCGTCTTCACTGCATCGACGCAAATCTACATCTTCCGCACCAGTAGTGCGTCGAGTGGTAATCCCGTGATCCTTATACGGCAGTTCTTCCTGGTTATACGCGGTAGAAAATTTTGATTTGCGCTAGTGTAGCCTACCTCGTATCCCTACAGTGGTATCAGAGCCGTAGCTGCTTAGTTTTGGATTCGGGATGTGTGCATATGGAGATATGCGAGTTCTCTGTTTGATCTATGTCCTGATTTCGTGCCCTTGCTGCAATGGTAGTGTAACGACATACTCCTACCGGTCGGTTTCCGCCATCGGAGTTAAGTGATACACGTAAATCCAGTTGCAGTGAGGGAAGATCAATATGATTGGTCGAATCGAGATCCAGGGTCATACGCCAGGCGCATTAGATGTGCAATGGTAGATGGGATCTACTGCCGGGGTCGGGATTTTGCCGTATGCGCATGCTTCGGTAAATCAGCCGTAACTTTTCGGTATGATTTCGGATCGGGGCGATTTCTATACGAAAATTGATCTACAGAAAAAGTTACACGTGAATTTCAACGGCTTTGCCGTTTTCGGCGAAATTAGATTTGCCAAATTCGGCTTGGAAGATAGAGTTTCGGGCCTCCCAAGTTTGGAACGTTAGGACGCCTAACTCTATTTTGCAGGATGTATGCATGTATCTTGTGATCAGTATGGCCCCCTTGTGTATGTGATGCATGTGTGTAACTCATTCGTGACCTGCGTGTCGCGCGTACGGCAACACGGCAGGAGCCATATGTGTTGTCACCTTATTGTATTTAATGGTCTGCGTACCAATCTGTGATGATCCAAGCAACTATGTAATCTTCATTACTAGATTCTTTACTAGCTATTAGGCGTAATGGCATAGTTCTTGGAGGACTCATCACCAGGAGGATGGCACACATGGAACATGGAGATGGAGATCACCATGGTGAACAGGTTCTATGGAGATGGAGATCACCATGTGAAAAACGGGCCATACTGTGTCACAAGCTGTGTGAATGCTATTCTGTTTATGTTTTACTTTCTGCATGCTGTGATGTTAGAAGTAGAACGATCCCTCACAAAGTTTAAGTTAGTATGCCCTCCCAACTAAAACTTGCACCGTCCCATGTCTTGTACAATTAGTGGTGGGTCTATGAAATTAGGGTGCCACTAGTTTTCCTTGACTAGACGGGTTTGTGTCGGACACTTACATGCATAAGGGTTGGTTTGCTTAACAAGGTTATCTTAACGGTTAAGGACCTTGGGGCATAAAGGTTGGGCGCCGAGACATAGAGATGTCACCCAACAACAGGAGTCATATGTGATATGATTAGCAAAAGTTGCTTACCGATCTACCTCGTTTGCTAGCGGTGATGCTAAAGCTCACTAGTAGACTTGTTAGTTGTGGATCCTGAATCACTAAGTTTCAATAGAGGGATATTGATTTTAGTGGGAGTAGATTCTGTTAAAATAGTTTAATGTAATTTTCTCTATCATGGATACGTTTGTCTTAGTGTATTTTGCATTACTTTTGTTGTAGATTAAATGGCACCTAGCAACACCACCACATCGTTTGCTTTGCGTTCGGTCCTTGAGAAGGACAAGTTGAATGGAACAAACTACTCGGATTGGATCCGCAACCTGAGAATTGTTCTCAGGGCTGAGAAAAAGGAAGATGTTCTAGACAACCCACTACTAGAAGAACCTGCTGAGGATGCACCCGCTGCTGCTAAGAATGCTTACAAGAAAGCATGTGATGCTAACCTTGAAGTAAGCTGCCTTATGCTTGCTTGCATGGAACCCGAGCTGCAGATGCAGTTCGAAACAAACCATGAGGCGCACGATATGATCGTGGCGCTTAGAGACATGTTCCAAACACAGGCCAGGACTGAAAGGTTCAATGTGTCTAAGGCCTTTGTTGAGAGCAAGCTAGCAGAAGGCGCAGCAGTAGGACCACACGTAATCAAGATGGTTGGTTACACTCAACGGTTGGAGAAGCTAGGCTTCCCACTGGGCCAAGAGTTGGCCACTGATTTCATTCTTTCGTCTCTTCCTCCTAGCTATGGGAACTTCATCTCGAACTACCATATGCATGGGACGGAGAAAGGTCTGAATGAGCTGTGTGGTATGCTCAAGACAGCAGAGGCTGACATTAAGAAAAGCGCTAGTACCAGCCATGTGATGGCGATACAGAACAAGCCCAGCTTTAAGAAGAAGGGCAATTCTTGGAAGAAGAAGGGCAAGGCTGGAACGTCCAAGCCAAACCCACCGCCCAAGGTTAAAGCTGGACCTGGACCTGCTCCAGATAAAGAGTGCTTTTACTGTCATGAACTTGGTCACTGGAAGAGAAACTGCAAGCAGTACCTAGCTTCCTTGAAGAACGGCGGAAGTAAGAGTACTTCTACCTCAGGTACGCTTGTTGTTAATGTTATAGACAACATATTTCTCGCTGATACAGTTATTAATTCTTGGGTATTTGATACCGGATCGGTTGCTCATATTTGCAATTCGATGCAGGGAATGATAAGAAGTAGAAGCGTGGAAAGAGGAGAAGTTGATTTCCGCGTGGGCAATAATGCAAGAGTTGCTGCTTTGACCGTCGGGACGATGCAACTCCACCTCCCGTCAGGATTTATTATGGAGTTGAATAATTGTTATTTTGTTCCTAGTTTAAGTCGAAACATTTTATCTCCTTCATGTTTGATGAAGGATGGTTATTCATTTGCGAGTGAAAACAATGGTTGTGTGATCTCTAAGAATAATATGTTTATGGCTTTTGCACCCATTGTGAATGGATTGTTTGTTTTAAATCTTGATGGTTCACCTGTCTGTAATGTAAGTGCTAAAAGGCCTCGGCCTAATGATTTGAGTCCTACCTACTTGTGGCATTGTCGTTTGGGTCATATAAGTGAAAAGCGCATGAAGAAGCTCCATTCTGATGGACTTTAACTTCGTTTGATTTTGAATCATACGAGACATGTGAGGCTTGCTTGCTAGGCAAGATGATCAAGACGCCTTTCACAGGATTTCCTGAGAGAGCAGTAGACTTGTTGGAACTCGTACATAGTGATGTATGCGGACCAATGAGCACGACGGCTAGAGGAGGATTCCAATACTTCATAACTTTCACTGATGATTTTAGTAGATATGGCTATGTCTACTTGATGAGGCACAAGTCTGAAACCTTTGAAAAGTTCAAGGAATTTCAGAATGAAGTTGAAAATCAGCGTGGCAAGAAAATTAAGGCCTTACGATCTGATCGTGGAGGCGAGTATTTGAGCCACGAGTTTAGCAATCATCTAAAGAGTTGCGGAATTGTTCCACAACTTACGCCGCCTGGAACACCTCAGAGAAACGGTGTGTCCGAGCGACGTAATCGAACTTTGTTAGACATGGTTCGATCAATGATGAGCCAGTCGGACCTACCGTTGTCATTTTGGGGATACGCTCTAGAAATAGCAGCTTTCACACTTAATAGGGTACCATCTAAATCCGTAGTTAAGACACCATATGAGATGTGGACTGGAAAGGTTCCTAGTTTGTCTTTTCTAAAGATTTGGGGATGTGAAGTGTTTGTCAAGCGACTTCAGTCGGACAAGATCACACCCAAGTCAGATAAGTGCATTTTCGTGGGATATCCAAAGGAAACTTTGGGATATTATTTCTACAACCGATCAGAAGGCAAAGTGTTTGTCGCTCGGAACAGGGTTTTCCTAGAGAAAGAGTTTCTCAAAGAAGAAAAGAGTGGAAAGACAGTGCATCTTGAAGAAGTTCAAGATGAGCCAATCGGGCAAGAATCAATGAGTGATGCTAACGTAGCAGAACAAGTTGAGATACCCATGGCAAGAGAAGCACCGCCACAACCACGAAGGTCGGCAAGGCTCCGCGAAATGCGGGAAATATTATTGTTGGACAATGATGAGCCTGCGACATATGCAGAAGCAATGATGGACCCAGACTCCGAAAAATGGCAGAGTGCCATGCAATCCGAAATAGAGTCCATGGGAGACAATCAAGTTTGGAACTTGGTTGACCCGCCTGATGGTGTTAAAGCCATAGAGTGCAAGTGGATCTATAAGAAGAAAAAGGACATGGATGGAAATGTTCACATTTACAAAGCACGACTTGTCGCAAAAGGTTTTCGACAAGTTCAAGGAGTTGACTACGACGAGACCTTCTCGCCCGTAGTGATGCTTAAGTCCATTCGGATTATTCTAGCTATAGCTGCATATTTCGATTATGAGATATGGTAGATGGATGTCAAGACAGCTTTCCTGAATGGAAACCTAGCTGAGGACGTGTATATGATACAGCCCGAGGGTTTTGTCGATCCGAAAAATGCTGGAAAGGTATGCAGGCTTCAGAGATCCATTTATGGATTGAAGCAAGCATCTAGGAGTTGGAACATTCGTTTTGATGAAGTGGTCAAAGGGTTTGACTTCACCAAGAACGAAGAAGAGTCTTGTGTTTACAAGAAGATTAGTGGGAGCTCTGTAGTATTTCTAATCTTATATGTGGATGACATATTACTGATTGGAAATAACATTCCTATGCTTGAGTCCGTAAAGACTTCACTGAAAAATAATTTTTCGATGAAGGACTTAGGGGAAGCGGCATATATTCTGGGCATTAAGATCTATAGAGATAGATCAAGAAGGCTTATAGGTTTGAGCCAAGATACTTATATTGACAAAGTGTTGAAGCGGTTCAGCATGGAAGAGGCAAAGAAAGGGTTCTTGCCTATGTCACATGGCATACATCTCAGCAAGACTCAGTGTCCTTCGACTGCTGATGAGCGGGATCGCATGAGTAGAGTACCATATGCCTCGGCTATTGGATCTATCATGTATGCAATGATAAGTACTCGTCCAGATGTTTCATATGCGCTAAGTATGACAAGCAGACACCAATCTGATCCAGGTGAGAGTCACTGGACAGCGGTGAAAAACATTCTTAAGTACTTGAGAAGGACTAAAGATATGTTCCTCGTCTATGGAGGTCAGGAGGAGCTCGTTGTAACAGGTTACACCGATGCTAGTTTCCAAACCGACAGAGATGATTCAAAGTCACAATCAGGATTTGTGTTCACACTGAATGGTGGTGCTGTTAGTTGGAAGAGTTCCAAGCAGGAGACGGTGGCCGATTCTACGACGGAAGCCGAGTACATCGCGGCTTCGGAAGCCGCGAAGGAAGGTGTTTGGATTAGGAATTTCCTCATTGAGCTTGGTGTGTTCCCGAATGCGTCCAGCCCATTGAATCTCTACTGTGATAACAATGGGGCAATTGCGCAAGCAAAGGAGCCAAGGAACCACCAGAAGAACAAACACGTAATGCGGCGATTTCATCTCATTCGGGACTTCATTAACCGGGGTGAGATCAAGATATGCAAAATACACACGGATCTGAACATTTCTGATCCGTTGACAAAACCACTCCCGCAGGCTAAGCATGATGCGCATGTAAGAGCTATGGGTATTAGGTACCTTCTAGATTGACTCTAGTGCAAGTGGGAGACTGTTGGAGGTATGCCCTAGAGGCAATCATAGAGATGATGATATTCCATTTGTATCCATGATTTGTATATTGTGTTCATTGAATATCCATTAAAGGCTACTTGAATTGATTTGCAATTATGTGAATTGTATGTGAAACTCTTTACTTGTATGGTTATTCTAAAGTTGTCCCTAGTCGGAGTTCATGTGAGGACACACATGAATATTAGACTAGCACATGTATTAGTTGATGACTATGTTTCACAAGTCATGGACATGGAGATGTTGAACTAATAATGTGGACACATGTGGAGACATGTGTTAGGACTGACCCAGCACGAGAAGTAGTTCTCTCTTTAAACAACATATACGCTTTGTCCTTAGACCTGAGATTGTCGCATGTATTCTAGATGTGGATCGACCTACTTAGGGGCTATCAAACGCTACGCCGTAACAGGGTAGTTATAAAGGTAGCTTTCGGGTTTGTCAAGAAGCATGCTATGAGACATGGTCAATCAAGATGGGATTTGCCCCTCTCTGATTGAGAGTGATATCTCTGGGCCCCTCGAGTGATCGGATCCGAAAATGCATGGCCATGGTACGTACGGTTAAGAGTTAACCTACAAAGGGATTCCGAATCACAGGATCGAGAAAGAGCGGTCGGCTTGAAGCTAGACCAAATATCGTGAGGCAAAGGGAATAGCATGTATATTATGTTGTGATGGTTCGTCTGATATGATCTTCGTATGCGTATAGGAGTTGGCACGTCTTGCTAGAGGCCGCTACCGACTATTGGGCCGAGTAGGAGTACTCGGGCCATGTCTGCACGTATCCGAACCCATAGGGTCACACACTTAAGGGGCTGGAAGCCCAATTCGGATCTGATCCGAGTTGGATTAGGTTTAGGAGTACTAATGGGCCTTGGATCCAGAGGCCCATCAGGAACCCCTATAAATAGAGGGGTGGGGGCGCCCTAGGGTTTTACACCTTTTGGCTGAACACACTTGCCGCGCCTCCCACGCCCTCGCCTGTTGCAACTCGCGGATCTAGCAATCCGGCTTGCGACGCTTCCTCCCTGCACGTGTGGATACCTTGGAGGTGTTGCGCCTGCAGCACTTGGACGAGCCGCCGACGAGCCGCCGACGAGCCGCGACGAGCCGACGACAAGCCACGGTACCGGAGGCGATCTTGCTGTGCACGTGGACAAGCTGCTGAGGAGCTGCTGGACGTGATCGACTACGTACGACTACGTTGATCGACTACGTACGACTACGTGATCGTCTTCACTGCATCGACGCAAATCTACATCTTCCGCACCAGTAGTGCGTCGAGTGGTAATCCCGTGATCCTTATACGGCAGTTCTTCCTGGTTATACGCGGTAGAAAATTTTGATTTGCGCTAGTGTAGCCTACCTCGTATCCCTACAGTTCCCTGTGGTAGATCGTGCGCACGGTTCCCAGAAAGGCGGTGTGACGACCGACCCCGAAATCTTCCGGGTTAATCTTAATCCGAGCCCCTGATCACCTGTCTTAGTTTTCCAAGCTTAAGTGATCAACCTCCAGACCGGTCCCGACCCCTGAGACCCAACCCCTCTCCGCTGGCCTCCAGTTCCGACCCCGCCGACCCCAACTCAACCGCCGAATTCTTCTAAGTCTTCCCCCAACACCTCCTTTCAATCTGACCGATGGACCCACGAGATCTTTTCCCCCAGATCTTCCGTGACAGGCGCACTCGAGTTGCATGCCCGCTTCAGAGTTCCCTCGCCGCGTGGCTCAACTCCTCCGACGTCCACCGCTCCGCCTCGTTCCCGGCCCGCGACCGAATGGATTCTCGCGCCCTCCTCCCCAATCGCAGCGGAAGCCCCTCTGCAACCTTTCTGCAGCACCTCGCCGCCCGCGCCCATCATCACATCGCCAGATCTCGACCGCAGAGCCCGATGTCGCCCGTCTTTTCCGTCACCTCGCCACAGTCGCGCCGCCTGGTCTTCGCTACCCGACGATTCCTCCTCCGCCAACCCCGACCACGGCAGCGACAACTCCTTTTCCCGCCATGCCAGAAGCCGCCCGACAATCTATTACTTTGCGCTCGCCCGCGCGCCCGCAGCCGCCTGTCTTCTCACTAGTGCGCCCTCATTCCTAGCGCCATTATCCTGGTCACTTCCATCAGCTCCACCGCACGACGATGCCTGCCTCCGCCAAATCTCAACCACCGGCAAACCCGCGCCTGCGCCGCCCTGACGCCAGAGCCCAATGACCGCCGACGTCATCCTCGAAGTCCTGCTCCACCGCCCTCGTCACTCAATCGCCGCCCGGACAGAGCACTCCATTGTTTCTTCCCCGGCCTTCACGCCGCTCCCCTTCTCACTCCCGCGCCGCTATAAAAGGGAATGCGCAAGCCCCGCCGGAGTCCCCTTCGCCATCGCTACCCTCCCACCATTTCTCTTGCTCCCTGTTGGAGCTCCCAGCGCCACCACACTAAGTCCCTGAGGAACCCTCCTCTCCGCTCCACACCGCTCTCCCCCAATCCACTAGCCGCTTGCTCCTCCGTGCTGCATAAGAGCTTACTTGTGATCCACAAGAAGCACCTCCGGACATTGCCGCTGCAAGCCTTAGTGTTCCAGTTCCTCCGCCCAAACCTACTCTTTGCCGACCCCAAGCTTTCCTTGTGAGAAGAAGGTAAGCTGCCGACCCCTTGTCCGCCTCGTCTGACCCTTCTATTGGTCCGACCCCTTGTCTGCCTCGTCCGACCCTTCTACTCGTCCGACCCCTTTTTCTATCTCGCCCGACCCCTCTTGTCCGCCCGAGCCCGGTTCCGTCTCGCCCGACCCTGTATGTTCCGCCGACCCTTCTCCGCCTCGCCTGAGGACTCGGCTGTATCCTTTTTCTTCGAACCGAGGGTGTATGTGTAAAACTTGGGGACCTTTCAGCGTGAGTCTGAGGACCCCTAGCACACCAAATCCTCTAGATTAAGGGTCAGATCCTAAGTTCCTTCCTCCGACCCTTACCTCTTGATCTCCATCAAACACCTATGAACCTCCCCACCCTCCTGTAACTTGTCGCAAGTTTCTAGGCTCAGACTTGCAAGTGTTGCTGTCGAAATAACCGTCTAAATGCTAACTCTTGCATTGCATTTCGTGTAGAGCTGCGTCTCGCCGACGGCTACTACGAGCTGCACCCGGCGCCAGAAGATGAGGGTGTAGCTGAGCTCCTGCCCCCAGAAGCCGAAGCCGCCCAAGCCGAAGAGCAGCTTCCTCCTTTCTCGCTTGAAGGCAAGCCCCGGATGCATGAAATCCCTATGTTTTCCAGACTTGCGCATGCCTTCTGCATCTTGTTTGTGCATTTACATATAGGAGTTGTCTGGAACCCTAGATGCATGACTTAGCTTTTTCCATGATCTGAACACTAGCTTTTGGACCGAGTAGCTGCTTTGCTTAAATAGGAAGCGGTAAAAGTCAAGTGATTTCCTGTCACTCGCGAGTTGTAGGAGTTGGTTGTTTTCCTCCTGTCACAACTGTAAGGACGATGGACGGGGCAGGGTTTTGGGTAACTCTTTGGTGGTCGGTTGATCGCCCCGTCTATCTATGAAACTTTCTAAGGCCCGACAGTGGTGGTGTTCGTGATCAAGTGTTTGAAAGTACTAACCTCATACTTAGTATGGGATGAGGAAGCCTAGTACCGGATTGAACCTAGACGTGAGCGGTCGCCCCATTGTTCTTGGAACAGAGTTTCCCCTGCTAGCTGTCGCACGTGGTGGCAAGCATGGTCACAGAACGGCAGAGGCCGGGTCTGTGGAACCTTGCACCAAAGGAAATGGGCCCGACACAGGTTAGGGGATTGATGGGGAAGGCCGACACAGGAAGCGACCTCCGTGGTGCGCGGATGTCGTGAGGTTAGGTTCACCATGCATGGTTAAAGAACTCGAATCAATTCGTCTGCCTCTCACAGTTTGAGACTGCTTGATCGCTATGCTACCCTAAGTAAGAAAGAAATATAATGATGACATGGTCTTGATGATGTTATATATATATACCTTTGGTTGGTTCTATGATTGCTTAGAATAGGTTGCAAACCTAGACCGGATAATGAACTTAGATCCTGAGCTAAAATTTGAAAATAGGGATCTACATAGTGCTTTTGGCAAATAAACCTCTCAGCCAAAAAGCCTTGCATGTCTAGAACTGGAGGAGTAGCTTTACTCCTGTCGGTTAAGTCTTGTTGAGCTTAGTAGCTCAGCCTTGTTGTGGCTTTCCTTTTTTAGGTGAAGCCGCTGCTCCCGAGCCCTCCTCTGTTGGCACTTGGCCGCCCCAACTCCCTCTGGGTTGGACGGTCGAGTGGGATCCCTCCTCGGACGGCGAGGAGAGGGATCACTGACGCCTTGGCTGGCCTCACCAAGGACGTCCGACCCCTATGTTTAGCTTCCGCTTGCTGTTTTACCTTCTGTTGTTTTCTGTTGAATCTTGTAAAACTCTGATGTTGTTTTATAACCAAATTAAATGGTTAAGTTGTTTAATTCAGTGGACTTGTTGTATTCTCTGGAACCACTCACCTTCGTGTGAGTTTGCTAACTCGGTCCTGTTCAAGTGGTTAAATCGGATGAAATCCGACGGCACTTCGTGTTAACTTGGCTTAGGCGACTTAACCCTGTTTAACCAAGCTAATACGAAGCGGATCCGCCACAGGCGGGTGTGATGGGGCGTACCTGGCGCTGCATTAACTGCGATGGGACTGCCCCTTTCACTTCCCACGTGCCCCCCTATAAGACGGGGGAGTCTGCCTCGCCGGTTCAACCCGTACCTGCTCTCAAGCCCTTTTGCCTTCTTGCGTGCCCTCTGCCTTCTTGTGCGCCATTCGCCTTCCTCCGCCTAGCGCAGCAGCTTCCCTCACCCTCGACCGTCGAGCCTTCCACCCCTTAGCGATGGAGTCCTGGGCGCACTCGAGCTTCGGTACCTCATGCACCGACGGCCTCATGACGAAGGGCCTCCTCTGCAAGAGGACCATGAGGGACGAGTGGTGGTTTCCTAGGAGGAACGATGCACCAAGTTCGGACGTGTTGGAGGTATGCCCTAGAGGCAATCATAGAGATGATGATATTCCATTTGTATCCATGATTTGTATATTATGTTCATTGAATATCCATTAAAGGCTACTTGAATTTATTTACAATTATGTGAATTGTATGTGAAACTCTTTACTTGTATGGTTATTCTAAAGTTGTCCCTAGTCGGGGTTCATGTGAGGACACACATGAATATTAGACTAGCACATGTATTAGTTGATGACTATGTTTCACAAGTCATGGACATGGAGATGTTGAACTAATAATGTGGACACATGTGGAGACATGTGCTAGGACTGACCCAACACGAGAAGTAGTTCTCTCTTTAAACAATATATACGCTTTGTCCTTAGACCTGAGATTGTCGCATGTTTTCAAGATGTGGATCGACCTACTTAGGGGCTATCAAACGCTATGCCGTAATAGGGTAGTTATAAAGGTAGCTTTCGGGTTTGTCAAGAAGCATGCTATGAGACATGGTCAATCAAGATGGGATTTGCCCCTCTTTGATTGAGAGTGATATCTCTGGGCCCCTCAAGTGATCGGATCCAAAAATGCATGGCCATGCTACGTACGGTTAAGAGTTAACCTACAAAGGGATTCCGAATCATAGGATCGAGAAAGAGCGGTCGGCTTGAAGCTAGACCAAATATCGTGAGGCAAAGGGAATAGCATGTATATTATGCTGTGATGGTTCGTCTGATATGATCTTCGTGTGCATATAGGAGTTGGCACGTCTTGCTAGAGGCCGCTACCGACTATTGGGCTGAGTAGGAGTACTCGGGCCATGTCTATACGTATCCGAACCCATAGGGTCACACACTTAAGGGGCTGGAAGCCCAATTCGGATGTGATCCGAGTTGGATTAGGTTTAGAAGTACTAATGGGCCTCGGACCCAGAGGCCCGTTAGGAACCTCTATAAATAGAGGGGTGGGGGCGCCCTAGGGTTTACATCTTTTTGGCGAAACACATCTGCCGCGCCTCCCACGCCCTCGCCTGTTGCAACTCGTGGATCTAGCAGTCCGGCTTGCGACGTGCTTCCTCCCTGCACGTGTGGATACCTTGGAGGTGTTGTGCCTGCAGCACTTGGACGAGCCGCCGACGAGCCACGACGAGCCGCCGACGAGCCACGACGAGCCGCGGCACGAGGGCGATCTTGCTGCACGTGGACGAGCTGCTGAGGAGCTGCTGG
Source organism: Setaria italica (assembly GCF_000263155.2). Taxonomy (NCBI): domain Eukaryota; kingdom Viridiplantae; phylum Streptophyta; class Magnoliopsida; order Poales; family Poaceae; genus Setaria; species Setaria italica. The sequence continues at coordinate 6,403,406 of NC_028456.1, read as the reverse complement.
ACGTTGACGTGATCGACTACGTACGACTACGTTGATCGTCTTCACTGCATCGACGCAAATCTACATCTTCTGCACCAGTAGTGCGTCGAGTGGTAATCCCGTGATCCTTATACGACAGTTCTTCCTGGTTTTACGCGGTAGAAATTTTGATTTGCGCTAGTGTAGCCTACCTCGTAACCCAATAGGACGGCAGCTACGTCATCTCATTCGCACACTTCCACGAGAGGGGGTTCGCGACCCCGCCGAGCCACTTCTTCCGCGGGTTGCTGCACTACTTTGGGCTCGAGCTGTAGCATCTCAATCCCAATGAGATCTAGCACATCGCGGCGTTCGTCACGCTGTGCGAGGGGTGCGCCGCCATCCACCTCCGCTAGAACCGCGCCAAGGAATATATGGCGATGAAGACCGCGGCGTCCCACAAGGGGTGGCACCAGCAGTGGTTCTATGTGAAGAACTACTCTGATTCCCCCTTGCCGGAGTTCACCGGCCACGTCATTGAAGTAGCGCCGGACCTATGGTCGTATGGTCCGGTCGAGAAGGAGAAGAAGAGGATCGTCAGTCTGCTTCATGCCATCGAGCACCTGAAGAAAAAGGGCCTGACCAGGGCCGGAGTTATCAGGGCGTACCACGCTCGGAGGGTGGCACCGCTGATGCTCCGAGCTCGCTCGCTTGACGACATGGTTCACGGGGCACCGACCAAGGGCACCGTCCTTGCGACGGACGCCCTTGCCGACACCGAGATCGGGCAGCGAGTCCGAGAGGTGCTAGATGACAAGGATGCTGTTTACCCGGTGCTCGGTCAGCCTCCGATGCACCCGGATGAGAATTTTGTCCAGCTGGTGAGGGTTTAGCACTCTCATTTTTCTTTCCTGCATTTCTTGGTTTGTCATTCTAACACGGAGTTCTTGTATCTGCAGGGCAACATGACCCGGGTTGTGGACTCGTGCCCGCCGGTGCTAGAGGACGCGGAGCGGCAGCGGCAGAACCGCCTCCTCGCCGAGACGCAGAAAAAGCGGAAGGACAAAGAGACAGCGAGGAAGAAGAAGAGGGCCGCCAAGGAGCTACAAAGACGGCGGTGGGGCACGGTCATGTCGGATGATGACGATGATGATGAGGACGAGGAGGAGGAGGAGATCAAGGAGGAGGAAGAGGAGGAGTATGTTCTGGTCCCTCGGCCGGGTGTGCTCATCATCCAGGAGCAGCATCCTCCACTGGCCGTGGAGGACAGGTCGAGCGGACCGCCTGCCCAGGAGCCGACCCCGTAGGATTCTGGGGCCGCGCCCTAGGAGTCGACGCGCGACGTGCCTCAGGAGTCGATGGAGCCAACCCACGACCCTCTGCCTGCGTCGCGCGAGCAGAGGAGTAGCGGCAAGCGGCTGCTGTCGGATGCCCTAGGGTTGGTGACGAGCTCGGAGGCAAAGCACGCCCGTTATCCTCGTGCTGAGGGGGTGTAAGTGGAAGTTCCTCATGCACCTTATTCCTTTCCTGGCATCAAGCCATTTTTGATGAAGTTGTCATTGTTTCACAGTGCCGCTGCTCGAGACTTCGTCCCATCGCTGGCGCCGAAGAAGGCGCTTCGGGTGTCGACCAACTCCGCGGAGCAAGCCGTGACCCTGCCGGCGGTGAGTGGCGGTGTTGTCGGAGAAGCCACGGGGCCTCCCGCAGAGGCGGCCTCGGCGGTGGCGACCGGATGAGGGATGCCGTAGTTGGGCATGGGGCAGGAACCGACCCCTGTTCCACCTTCTGCCTCCGCAGCTGACCCTGCGAGACAAGGTGCTGCCCCTGGGGTTCCTCCACCCAGCGAGGTGATAGACCTCGACGACAAGGCGGAGGAGGAGCCCGCCTGGGAAGCGTCGGTGTCTAGGTCATCGGCCACGGAGGGGGCTCCTACGGCGATGACGGAGGTGGCGGCGGCGGACATGGGAACGCCCGCTTCGGCGGTCGCGACGGAGACGGTGGTGGCGGCAGCGAGAGCGGGATGCGCGTCGGTGACGACGACGGCTACGACGACGACGATGGAGACAGCGGCGGTGGCACGTGCCGCGGCGGCGACGTCGGGGACGGCGGCGCTGGGGTCGGCCAGGATGGGGCCGGCGGCGTCAGGGGCTGTGGCGCCCACCCTGGCGGCGATGTCGGGGACGGTGGCACCAGGGTCGGCCAGAATAGCCTCCGCCCTTGCCCCGGTTAATCCCGACCCCAATGCGTGGGGTGGGCCGATCCTACGCTGGAGGTCCCGTGAGGACCCGCAGAGGCCCCTCTTCATGATGGACGATACCGAGGAGTGGGGTAAGTGGCAGGCGGTGCAGGGCGGGCTTGCAAATGTCTACGCTGCCCTATCTTCCATGATGGGGGAGATGGACGGCGTTGTCATCCCTGGTGGCTAGGTATGGTGCTCTCCTTGGTAGTTGTTTTCCTCTCGTTTCCCTGTTGCTGAGCATAAATTGTTTTGCAGGCCCTCCGAGAATGCAGCCGAGGGAAGTCCGAGTTCCTCCGGCATGAGCGGGGGCTCTGGGATCATTTCTCCACGGAGAGGCAGCGGACCGGGGAGCTAAACGGGCAGCTCGCCACCGCCCAGCAGATCATCGCTGACCTGCGCCCACGTGAGCAGGAGGCACGGGAGGGCGCGCGGCGGGCGGAAGATAAGTTCTAGGCTGTCATCGAGAAGGCTCGCGTTGATCTCGAGGAGTTCTAGGCTGTCACCGAGAAGGCCCACCGTGATGCCGAGGAGATCGCACGGCTGAAGGGGGACCATGAGGCCCTTCAGAAAACCGTCGAGCGTATCTGGCACGAGCAGCACAAGGCTTGGCAGGAGCGGGACTCCGAGGCGATCCGGAAGGATGAGGCTGAGAAGATGGCGGCCGACCATGGGGAGGAGGTCAGTCAGCTCCATGTGCAGGTGTAGGGGCTTCAGACCGCCGTATCCCAGAGGCTCGACTGGGAGTGTCAACTGAAGGCTCAGTCTGAGGGTAAGGCTCTTCTCTTTCCTTTGTTCTTGTAGTGTTGCGGTGGTTTCTGACTTGGCGGACTTTTCTGGATGGGCCTCGCAGACGACCTCGCCCGGCTGAGAGAGATCCTCGATGCGGAGCACGCCGAGAACGGCAACCTGCGGGATGCGGTCCGTGTTGTTTGCGACGGCCTCGGCATGGTCCAGGGGGAGGGGACGAGCTCGTTGGCGACTCGTGTCCTTGGGGCGTACCGGCGGGACTGTGAGATCGCTCGGGAGGCGCTCCACATCGGTGTGAGGCGGGCTTTCGGTGTCATCGGCTCCCACTACTCCAGCATCACCTTCGCCGTGATGAGCGGGGGTATGCCTCCGGTTACTCCGAGGCTGAGCTGGACGAGATTGACGCGTCAGTGCTTAATCTAGTGGAGGCCTTAGCGAAGCTCCTGGAGGATGAGGCCATCCCACCGGAGGACCCAGGGACGAGTTAGCTGTATCAGGCCCAGATGCCCAAGAATGTGTAAATATGTTAATTAACTTTGAACACGCTTTTGCGATGGCCACAGAAGCCTTTGTGTAATTTGTCGAAAAAAAGTTTTCGATCCTCTTTCTATTTTTTGGGTTTGGAAAGATTGGAGTATGGGTCAGATGCGTCAGTAAGCGCCGATGAGCGAAGGCACCGTAGACACTGGGGCATAGGTTTTTCGCGATCTGATCAGTCTTGCCTGAACGTCGTTCGTGCACTCTTTCCTTTTCACGCCCAAACTTTTAGGAAGAAGGTCGGTTCAGACAAACGGTGTTTTGACAAGATGCCAAGTGACTTGGGGCAGAGCCCCTAATAGCCCCCGAGGGATATGCGACCCTGGGGCAGAGCCAGGGATATCCGTGAATTAAAAGGTGACAGAAGTATGTATGTACAAACTTGGAAACAATAACTAAGGGTAGAAATGTCTTAGCTACTCTATGTTCCAAGCGTTGGTGAAGATCTGCGGTGATGTTTTAGCTGCGGTGATGTTTTGGCTGGCTTGGGCGAAGAGCTGAGGACGATCTTCGTCCGTGCAAATGTGCCGTTGGACGTCGCGCGTCCGTTGTCATGCCCCGACTTCGTTGTGGGGGCGCTCGACCTCCTGGTGGGGTGCCACGCGCGCCTCCGGCAGTTGTGGCCGCACCGGGACCCTGGCAAGGGCCCCAGTCATAGCTGCGGCGCGTAGTAGGGGAGTACGCTACCTCCCTTCATTGCCGTCGTTGTTGGACCCCTCGGAGTGCGCGTCGGCCATGAAGCACTCACGCAAGGGGTGGTGGCTCCCATTGTCGGAGCTAGCGTCAGAGGTTGTCCTCGCCACGCCCACGAGCTCGTTGCTCGCGGGTGGCACGGTCATAGACCGTGCTAGGAGGTGATCGTAGGTCGCCGCGGCATTGCGCAGCCCGAAGGGCCACTCCTTCGAAGGGGGCCCCATGGCGCACGCTCGGCCGCTCACCATTATCCCAGCGGTGGAGCCGGGGGTGACGGGGTGAGCAGGCAGGACAAGGAGAGGGATCAGCTCGATTCCCTCCCCCGTGGCGAGGAAATCCACGCTCTCGAAGCGAACGAGGGAGCCAGGAGCGAAGCTGGCATCGCGGCTGGTCATCAGAAGCCGGTGATGTACGCGCAAAGGTCCCCTACCTGGCGTGTCAATTGTCATTGTCGAGATTAGCGGATCAAGACTACGGCAAGTAAATTTTTTTTATGCGCGTAAGGCTTTGGATGGTGGCGTGAGAGGACACGGGGTTAGAATGGTTCGGGCAGGAATAGCCCTACGTCCAGTATGAGGAGCTGCTCGTGTTACTCACGCGTGGTCTGTTGTAGGGGTTACAAATAGGTGAGAGAGGGAGCTGGTCCCAAGTCTCTTGGGTGTGCACTGATGCTCGTGAGGAGAGTGTGTGGGTTCTGTTGGCTTGAGAGTCCTCCTAGTCTCGGGGCCCCTGGTTCTCCTTTTATAGTGCAAAGAGAACACATGAGTTATAGGTGAGCTAGGTGTGTGGAGAAGTAAGAGAGCTAAGCTAAGTAAGGTAAAACATGGGGACAAGAACCGAGTTCCCAGGTTGCCGCCTTCCTCTCCGACCTTTGTCTCCCGTCAGCGTGGCCACCGGAGGGGGGCGGCTGCCATTGGATCCTGTCGATGATTCCCCGGTCGACCGTCACCGCCCGGCGTGATGATGATGCCCGGCCGCCACAACCGTGCGCGTCATGAGGGACGGCTAACCCCTGTAGTCCTGCATATCGCCCACGGAACATGGATGTCACGTTCCTATCGCCGGACAAGCTGAGCGTGAGAATGGACGGTGCTCCTGTCGTTGTCGTTGTAGTCTGTGCGGTCGTGGCTACAGTGTTCCGCTCGGGTATTTGTGACGGGTCACATCGAGGAGCGCGGGCGCCTTTTTGTGCACCAAAGCCGTGGTGCATTTATGGCGAGATTGGTGGGGGCCCACGAGATCTGCGCCCTCGTCTGCTAGTCTGTGCCCGAGGTGGACCCTTGTCTTGTGGGCCCGGATGAGTTCGACCCCCTACACCCGGGGTCGGGCGAGGCGGAGCCTTGCGGCGAGGGGTCAGGCGCATCCGACCCTGGGACCGTGGGTCGGGCGAGGCGTAGTTTCGCCAGCGAGGGGTCGGGCGTGTCGGACCCCGGGACCTTGGGTCAGGCGAGGCGGAGTGGAAGGCTCCTTGCCCATACTGGGTCGGCGGGGATCGCTATTACCGTAGGTGGGCTCGGGCCTCTATGATTGTTGTTTAAGGGGCATAAGGAGGTTGTTAATATTTCCCCCCAACAGTTGGCCACTTCATAAGTAGTCAAGCAATATCAAAAAGAAAATCATTCATCAAAAAGATCCAACAACTGAACTAACAAGGCTTAGGGTAGGTTCATAGGTATCCTACATTTTTGGCTTGAAACAAGAATTGAAGAGATAAATGAGGTATAAATATTCTATCTAAGCTCATTTCCAAACAAAAAGAAAAGCAAGGGTTATTTTTTGATGAAAAACAAAACCTAAGGTTTTATGGTGCTGTAGGTATGAGTGGTTCATCAATGGGTTTAGGATTGTGTAGGGAGGCTTGTCACAGTTTTTAGTTAGAACAGCGGATAGAAATAGACTTGGTTGATCTGAATGGTGCAACAAGCCGATCAACACAAGTTAACCCTACCTCTGTTGGCTCTATTTTTGGTGGGGTTATAGGAAGGCATAGGTGGAAAAGGATTTTAACAAAAGGTTATAAAACAAAATGAATCATGCAATGCAATGAGGAAAACAATATGATACGATGGTGGTCTAAAACAAACAAATTTAGCCTACATTAACTAGCCACAAGTTTAGAATCGAAGGGTGGTGTCATACTTCATGTTTCTCCCTAAAAAGACACAAAGAAAAAGACTCTAAACACTAACATCACACAAAAAGGGTCTATAAGTTTTCCAAGATCAAATAGCAAAGTGCTCCATCAATATTATTTAAAGCATACAACAAGTGGTTGCACTATTTGTTAGAGCAATGGTACAAAGTTACTCATTGGTTTCGATTAAAGAGCACAATATAGACCGTCATCTTAATATAAACAATAAATAAAGAGATGGGTTGCCATCGCAAAGCACATTAGTTATAGCCATATAGCTGGACTCCTCACCTTATTAATGTTCATGGGAATCCATGGTCCTTTGCGCCAGAATCCAAAGTCTCCACTACAGCTTGATGTCATCTTTTGTAATTCTTTGTAGTTCGCTTCTAACATATCCATGTGTTGCATGTTGCCAGGTTGTGTCTTCATGTGCCAACACTCTGGAGGTTTTTATTTTGTTCTAAGCTTTTGAATTTTATCATGTACGCTTGATGAAAGCATTCCCCAAGCTCCTCTTCGTTGTTGTCACATTTATTTCCTCCGTCTTGTTCTCATCGTCTTGCTACTGCCTCTTCTTTATGGATTTTTCCCTACATCCATAACAGAATATATACCAAAATATAGCTCTATTGAAAATTTTATGAAATTGCCTTTCGAACAAGTGGTCATTCATCTAAAACAGAGTTCAAATGATAGAGTTATGCCCGTTTTCTTTTAGCAATGCGTGCTGTCCAGAACTGATTTCAGGACGCGCGATGTTCGATGAATTGGCCATAACTGCTTGTAAGAATCTCTGATTGCCTTGATTCTTGAGTTGTTGGAACGTAGACTTCATGGAACTTCTGAATATCTAAAAATATTCTGTTGTTTTCTTTTGAGGTTGTGAAAAATCTTGATGACAAAAGTAGCTTCTCATAAATTGATCCGGAGATGTTGATGATCTTAATCTTATGGTGTTTGGGGCATTAGGTCACACATCCTTTGGCTTCAAGGTCATCACCATTGCTGCACCAGTGAGTAGCATGGAGGTAATGATGCGTCTTCTCCATAATTCTTGCTTTAGCCAAGGTTCTAGGATTAGAGGAGGCTCATGCGCTTTGTGTCCATGATCTGAGCAGTTTTCTTCCTCGATTGCATCACTCAATAAGAAGCTATTGAGCATCCCACTGGAGAAGATTGGTAGTGTCGCCTCCAGTCTTGATCAACTTCAAATTGTCACCTTCTGTGCAGGGAGGCCCTCCAATCATCCCTCTTTGCTTGACATGGTCGCTTCCAACACTTGTTACTTGAACAAACACATCTCCAAGAACCATTAGTCTTAAAAATAATTGACACAGCAGCATACCTCACTTATCATCATTTGTATTGTCTTCATTGGTTTGGACTCAATAGCAAATGTTAGGCCACTAACAGAGTTAGCACCTACTACTAAAGAGTTGAGCTTGATGTTGTTCTCATCTTATCGGAGTGAATCCAGACTTGTTGAAAGTACATATTTGATCATCTGGCCTCTAGTATATACCTGCTGTGAAGGGCGCAAACAAGAAAAATAGGGTATATGCAATCAAAACAATTAGGGTTAGTCCGAAAAATTAGATAGATCACCCCAGGGTTCGAGTTGCTGATCCCTAGCAACGGTACCAGAAAAGCTTGTTGACGGTAGTAGCACGCCAATTTATGAACCGCAAGCTCACGAATCATCGTAGCTTCTCTATTAGAGTATTCCATCCAAGGTTTATCAATCCGTGGATTGGCAGTGAACTGGCTAGGGTTTTCTATCTAGTCTAATGAATCTATCCTAACATGAAGCGTTGATTGCATATAAAGGTAAATCTAATAGATATGAATGGTAGAACATAGGTTGATCACATCCACAAACACATATAAGATAGCATAACCAAGGGTAACAAGAGCCTATCATCTTTTAGTTGTAGTTCTAGCAAATAAGCAAGCACATCATGCAACTCATCCAAAGAAATCTTTAAACTACTACCACTGGTCAACCTCACGAAAACCCCCACCTTACACGAAAGCAGACCCCATCATGATCCCCCCTATCAGCGTAGGCAGTTTAAGGGCATGAACATAGGTGAACATGTCTAGCAATCATGAAGGATCAACAAATTAGATCTAATCACCATGATTACACCAAGCATGCTAGATAGTCTAATCCAGAACTAAACTAGGAACAAGCATATCCACGATAGATAGAAAGGATAGAAGGAGGCATTGAGTCACTAACAGATCGGATTAGATAAAGAACATTGCTTACATAATAGATGTATTTAGATTGTCACCTCTGAGTACATACCATCAATGATCTACTACTGCTCCTAAACTCCACCACGACACAACCATGCAGGGAGGCCATGGCAGTTTGGGTTTGGCCTAAGCCATCTCCTAGACAACTTCGAAGACTTGTAGCAGCTATCAGCTCCCTTTGGTGAATGCCCTAGGTTTCGTCAATTTTTTGTGGATGGATTCCATGTGCCGGTGGGAAACGAGGATATTTATCGCCCAAAGGTGCCGTGGGGCGAAGGGCACAACAAACTGACCTAGAAAAGGGCCAAGCCAATTGTCTCAGCCTCTACAAGCCTCTAATGCTTGAGCGCTTCATACAAATGTTCTAGATGTTTTTGAGGCATGCAAATTTCCTTATAAATTCGCCTCAATCGGAGTTCGGATGAGGCAAATATGGCCCGTGCAAGTTCAGCTCCTCCTGCGGGCCTATAGTTTAATGTTCATACTTGGGCCTTCAAATGCCCAAAGTCCAAGCCCAAATCCAATATGTAGAAAAACCTTTCATTTATGTTGTATTTCCTATGATTTTGCAATATGGTCCAAAACACAATACATATGTGAATATGGGGTTATTTTAGGTGCCAAGTGGCAAGTTAGTATAAGAGTATGCATGAAAATACTATTCAAATGGCACTAAAAGTGTGTCAAAAATAAGCGTCAACAACCACGCGAAGGCGGTCGCGGGGTACCACCAACCAAGAATAACTGGGCCCAAAATTTCGTGGGCTCGCTCCCTCAGCCCATTCTTCCGTGGGCCTAAACAAAGTTATGACGATAGCAACTGTTCAGCTAAATCGAATAAAAATTGGGCCTAAACCAAGTTACGACAACAACAATTATTAGGCTTGGCCCAACAAGATTTGGGCCTAAACCAAGTTATTATGATAGCAATTATTGGGCTCAGTCCAACAAGAATTGAGCCTAAATCAAGCTATCACGACAACAATTATTGGTCTTGGTCCAACAAGAACTGAGCCTAATTCAATTTTTGACAAAACAGTTTGTTAGAATTGTCATGCCACATGGGACTCTGGTTTGATGTGGCATGCTACGCACGAGCTAGTTTATGATGTTTCCAGTGATGAATTTTCATTCATCATTATCCTAGTGATGCATAAAAATAAGGAACGTCACTAGTCGCAATTTATGATGCTTGATTAATGATGTAGGGTTTTCATCACTCGAGTATCATAAATAACAGTTTATGATGCAAAAAACATGTTTATGATACTTTTTTGTTCATCATACACTGGAAGATATCTTGTAGTTTCAGCTCCCTTGGTTCTTCTTTTGTCTTTCAGGAGTTCTATTGATGGCAATTAACACATCAATTTATGAACAGCAAGCGTACGGATCAGTTGTAGCTCTTCCTTTAGAGTAATCCCCAAGATTTTTTAATCCGTGGAACAACTGGATTTTCACGCTTAACTAAGCACTAATCTATGTAACCGAAGGTTCTTTTTATATGAAAAGATTGACCTAACAAAAGAACTAGTGACTTAGATTAAAACCTTTAGAGTATGAATGTAAAAAAGATAGATAAAATGCTTGTCCTAGGGATCAAGGATCACTTGTAGATGTAATCACCATGCATGAAAGTACTTGATATAAGTGATATTGTAAGTGGATGTGAACCATGCCCAACACTTTCCCTCTCGCACGTTATCACTACATGAGGGTCCTCAAATATTGAACGATAAGAACATAGCTTGATGATCATTCTAGGTAAGCAAATAAGCAACCCAAAATAGCATTGACCAGCCAATTCGCGAAGGAGCATCATCAAGATATGATAAATAATAAATCAATCTTAAACAAGAGCTTCAGCGATTACAAATCAAGATCTCCATACAACCCCAAGGACAAACAGAGACTTTATCCTATGATCTTACACATGTTGACAGAATTCTGGCTAATGATCACCCTGTAGATCAATTGGACCAAAGACAATGACGAACGGGGGCAGGAAAGCCCCAGGCCGATCGGCCTGGGCCCTTCCTGTCCCTTCTGGTCCTCTCCTTCCTCGTGCTGGCTTCCCTCGACGACCCATGTACAAATATCCATTAAGCTCTTTATGCAGACCCCCTTAATTATGTCATATTTCCTGTCATAATGCAATATACTCCAAAATACAACACCTATGCAATAATAGGGTTATTTAAGGTGCCAAGTGGCAGGTTAGTATAATATTAAGCATGAAAACACTAGTTAAATAGCACTAAAAGTGTGTCAATAATGAGTGTCAACAAGTTCTTTCCTAAAAATTCCAGCTAGTACCTACACTTGGAATCCTTGCTCTTGCTTGTCCAAAAGATGTCTTTCCCAATCTCTTTGTATCGTTGCCCCTCTGCTTATCCTTTGTAGGGTTTGGGCAGCTTCTATGAGCATTTTCTCCATGAGATCACCTCATGCAAACATTCACATGTACTGAATGCATTATGGGGTTAGTGAAAAATAAAATGTATGCAACAGTACATCACTTGAGAAGCCCAGCTTATGTCCTTGTTCAAGTAATCCATTGAATCTATCCTAGGCTTGATCTATTCCCTCTTCTTCTCCTTGAGTAAAGTTAATCACTTGCCTCTTGTTGTACCATGTTGCATACCATCATGAATCGCTCAATGTGTCTATATGGATTGTCAGTCTTTGTGTGGCGGATCCACTTCGGACCTACTTGGTTAAACATGACTTAGTCGCCTGATACGCGACGGTCATGCCTAAGCCGAGTAAACACGAAGTGCCATCGGATTTCCTCCGATTTAACCACTTTAACAGGACCATTTTAGCAGACTCACACGAAGGTGAGCGGTTCCAAAGAGTACAACAAGTCCACCGAGTTAACAACTTAACCACTTAGTTTAGTTACGAAATAGACATCAGAGTTTTATAGGATTTCCAGAAAGACAAAAGAAAATAAAACCACGAGCGGAAGCAACGTTGGGGTCGGACGTCCCTGGTGAGGCCAGCCGGGACATCACAGATCCCTTTCCTCGCCGTCCGAGGAGGGATTCCACTCGACCGTCCAACCCGGAGGGAGCTGGTACGGCCAAGTGCCAGCAGGAGAAGGGTCGGAAGCAGCAACCTCTCCTGAAAAACAGAAGCCACAACAAGGCTGAGCTACTAAGCTCAACAAGACTTAACCGACAGGAGTAAAACTACTCCACACTTCTAGACATACAGGGCTTTTCGGCTGAGGGGTTTGTTTGCCAAAAGCACTAAGTAAAACCCTATTTTCAAGTTTTAGCTCCGGTTCTAAGTTCATTAACCGGTCTAGGTTTTGCAACCTATTCTAAGCAATCATAGAACCCAAGCAAGATATGTATATACCAACAAACCATGTCATCATCAGATTCCTCATTTACTCAGGGTGACATAGCGATCAAGCAGTCTCAAACTGTGAGAGGCAGACGAATCGATTCGAGTTCTTTAACCATGCATGGTGAACCTAACCTCACGACATCCGCGCACCCGGAGGTCGCTTCCTGTGTCGGCCTTGCCCATCAATCCCCTAACCCGTGTCGGGCCCATTTCCTTTGGTGCAAGGTTCCACAGACCCGGCCTCTGCCGTTCTGTGACCACGCTTGCCACCACGTGCGACAACCAGCAGGGGAAACTCCGTTCCAAGAACAATGGGGCGACCGCTCATGTCTAGGTTCAATCCGGTACTAGGCTTCCTCATCCCATACTAAGTATGAGGTTAGTACTTTCAAACACTTGATCACGAACACCACCACTGTCGGGCCTTAGCAAGTTTTCATAGACAGACGGGGCGATCATCCGACCACCAAAGAGTTACCCAAAACCCTGCCCCGTCCATCGTCCTTATAGTTGTAACAGAAAGGTAGACATCCAACTCCTACAACTCGCGAGTGATAGGGAATCACTCGGCTTTTACTGTCTCCTAGTTAAGCAAGTAGCTACTCGGTCCAACAGCTAGTGTTCAGATCCATAGGAAACTAGATCATGCATCTAGGGTTTTAAACAACTCCTATACGTAAATGAACAAGCATGTTTTAAGGAAGGCATGCGCAAGTTTGGAAAACAACACAGGGTTTTCATGCAACCGGGGCTTGCCTTCGAGCAAAGAGGAAGAGAACTGCTCGACTTCGGGGGCGGCTTCGGCTTCTAGGGGCAGGAACTCGGCTACAGCTTCGTCTTCTGGCGCTGGGTGTAGCTCGTAGAAGCCGTTGGTGAGGCGCAGCTCTACAGGAATGCAATGCAAGAGTTAGCATAGACGGTTATTTCAATAGCAACACTTGCAAGCCTGAGCCCAGAAACTCGCGACAAAGAGCAGGAGGGTGGGGAGGTTCAAAGGAGCTGGTGGAGATCAAGAGGTAAGGGTCGGGAAAGGAACTTATGATCTGATCCTTGAACTAGAGGATGTGGTATACTAGGGATCCTCAGACGCAAGCGCTGAAGGGTTCCTAAGTTTTACACATACACCCTCGGGTTGAAGAAAAGATCACAGCCGAGCCCTCGGGCGAGGCGGTGAGGGGTCGGTGGAACAGATAGGGTCGGGCGAGACGGAACCGGGGTCGGGCGGATAAGAGGGGTCGAGCGAAGCGGACTGGGGTCGGCAGCTTACCTTCTTCCTACAAGGAGAGCTTGGGGTCGGGAAGAAGCAGACTTGGGCGGAGGGACTAAGGCTTTGAACAACGGCTAAGTCCGGCAGTGCTCCGGCGGCGGCGGTGCTTCTTGTGGATCACAAGTGAGCTCTTACGCAGCACGAAGGAGCAAGCGGCTGGGTGGCTTGGGAAAAACGGAGGGGAGCGGAGAGGAGAGTTCCTCAAGAACTTAAGGTGTGGCGCTGGGAGCTTGAGCAGGGAGCAAGAGAAATGGCGGAATGCAGCAATGGCGGAGGGAACTTCGGCGGGCTCGCGCATTCCCTTTTATAGTGGCTGGGAAGGGAGAAGGGAAGCGGCGCGGGAGAGAGAAGGGGAGCGGCGCGAAGGCCGGGGAAGAAGCAATAGAGTGCTCTGCCTGGGCAGCGATTGAGCGACGAGGGTGGTGGTGCAGGACTTCGGGGATGACGCCAGCGGTCATTGGGCTCTGGCGCTACTGCCGGGATCTGGCGGTGTGATGATGGGCGCGGGAGGCGAGGCGTTGCAGAAAGGTTGCAGAGGGGCTTCTGCTGCCAATGGGAAAGGGGGCGCGAGAATCCATTCGGTCGCGGGTCATTGACGAGGCTGAGCGGCGGGCGTCGGAGAAGATGAGCCACGCGGCGGGGAGACTCTGAAGCGGGCATGCAACTCGAGTGCGCCTGTCACGGAAGATCTGGGGGAAAAAGATCTCGCGGGTCCACTGGTCAGATAGAACGGACGTTTGGGAAAGACTTAGAAGGATCCGACGATGGGCTGGTTTTTTTGGCGGGGTCAGAACCAGAGCGAAGCGGGGAGGGGTCGGGTCTCAGGGGTCGGGACCGGTCGGAAGGTTGAACACTCAACTTAGGCGCGGAAAACTAGACAGATGATCAGGGGCTAGGATTAAGATTAACTTGGAAGATTTGGGGCCGGTCGTTACAGCCTACCCCTCTTAAAAAGAATCTCGTCCCGAGATTCAGGTATCAAAAGGGGGTGTGCCGTTCTTACCTCCTTGGCGAGATAGAAAACCTGGGAAGTGCTTGTTCAGATACTCGTCTCTTTCCCATGTTGCTTCATCTTCGGTGTGGTTTTTCCAGAGGATCTTGTACATTTTGACCATTTGGCGCCGGGTATGCCTTTCTTTCTGGTTAAGAACTCGGTCTGGGTACTCGGCGTAGGTGAGGTCGGGCTCGATCTGAAGCTGCTCTTGCTCTAAGATCTCGGTTGGAACTTGGATACATTTCTTTAGTTGAGACACATGGAAAACATTGTGTATGGCCGATAGCTGTTCTGGAAGTTGGATCCGGTAAGCAACGGGTCCACAGATCTCCACAATCTCATAAGGGCCAATGTAGCAGGGAGCCAACTTGCCTTTTACTCCAAACCGTTGTACTCCTTTGGTCGGGGAGACTCGAAGATACACATGATCACCAAGGTCAAACTGTAGGGGCCTTCTTCGCCTGTCGGAATAACTCTTTTGTCGAGATTGGGCAGCCTTGAGATTGGCTTGAATTACCCTTACTTGCTCTTCAGCTTCTGCCACTAAGTCAGGGCCATAGACCTGTCTTTCTCCTGCTTGGGACCAGTTCAAGGGCGTCCGACATCTCCGGTCATACAGGGCTTCAAACGGTGCCATCTTCAAACTGGCCTGATAGCTGTTGTTGTAGGAGAACTCTGCCAAGGGCAGGCACTTGTCCCAGTTTTTGTCATAGTGGATGACACAAGCTCTCAACATGTCTTCGAGGATCTGGTTGACTCTCTCGGTTTGGCCATCGGTTTGAGGGTGATATGTTGAGCTACGGATGAGCTTGGTGCCCATGGATGCTTGTAGCTGTTCCCAAAAGCGTGCCACAAACTGAACTCCTCGATTAGAGATGATGGTCTTGGGTACACCGTGTAGGGAAACTATGCGGTCGAGGTACAACTCTGCATACTGCTTAACTGTGTGGGTGGTGCGGACAGGAAGGAAGTGGGCGGTCTTGGTCAGGCGGTCCACTATAACCCAGATGGAATCATATCGCTGTGATGTAAGGGGCAGTCCAACTATGAAGTCCATGCTGATGTCTTCCCATTTCCAAGAGGGAATAGGTAGGGGCTGTAGGGTACCCGCTACCTTTAGATGGCTACTTTGACATGTTGACAGGTGTCACATTCTGAAACATACCGGGCAATTTCCGACTTCATTCCACTCCACCAAAAGGTTTGACGGAGATCATGGTACATCTTATTGCTGCCAGGATGGATTGAGAACTTGGAGAGATGAGCTTCGTCTAGGATCTGCTTCCTCAGCTTGGGGTCGGCTGGTACAACCAGTCGGTTTTCATAATATACGCCTCCAGTTTCGTCCTGCCAGAATTCCTTATATCCTTCATCCTTTACTGAGATCTTCCTGATGATCCGCTTTATTTCCTCATCTTCCATTTGTGCTGACCGTATTTGGTCTTCCAAAACTGAGTTAAGGGTGATGTGGCCGAGGGTTCCATGGGGAATAATCTCCAAACTGAGTTTTCCCATCTCATGACACAGAGTCTCGGTGAAAGCTGTTACCAACAAGCAGTTGCAATGGTGCTTGCGACTAAGAGCATCGGCCACCACATTGGCTTTGCCGGGATGATAGTGAACTTCCAAGTCATAGTCTTTTATCAACTCCAACCATCTTCTTTGGCGCATGTTGAGGTTGGCTTGAGTGAAGATGTACTTGAGGCTCTTGTGGTCGGTATAGATGTTGCAGTGGGTGCCCATCAGATAGTGTCTCCATATCTTTAAGGCATGTATCACTGCTGCTAGCTCAAGGTCGTGGGTTGGGTAGCTCAGCTCATGAGGTCGTAATGCTCGTGAGGCATAGGCAATGACTCGGTTGTCTTGCATAAGAACACACCCAAGTCCAGTGCCAGAGGCGTCACAGTACACATCAAACGGCCTAGAAGGGTCGGGCTGAGCCAAAACTGGGGCTGTGGTCAGCAGGTGCTTCAAGGTCTTGAAGGCTTCTTCACACTTGTCGTTCCACATTAATTTGACCTCCTTCTTCAACAACTCGGTCATCGGCTTAGCTATCTTAGAGAAATCCGGTATAAAGCGCCGATAGTAGCCTGCCAGCCCAAGGAAACTTCTGATCTGGTGCACTGAGGCAGGAGGCTTCCATTCCATAACTTCCTGTACCTTACTGGGGTCGACGGCTATACCATCCTTGGAGATAGTGTGTCCCAAAAACTTGACACTATCTAACCAAAACTCACACTTGGAGAACTTGGCATAGAGTTGGTGATCTCTCAGCCGTTGGAGAACTACATGAAGATGATCGGCATGTTCTTCTTCGCTCTTCGAGTACACTAGGATATCATCAATGAACACCACTACAAACTTGTCCAGCTCGGGCATGAACACCGAGTTCATGAGGTACATGAAATAGGCGGGTGCATTGGTGAGTCCAAAGGACATGACCAGGTACTCGTATAGTCCATACCTCATGGAGAAGGCTGTCTTGGGTATGTCGCAGGGTCGGTTCTTGATTTGGTGATAACCAGAACGAAGATCGATCTTGGAGAACACTTTTGCTCCGGCTAACTGATCAAACAAGACATCAATGCGTGGCAGTGGGTACTTGTTCTTGATGGTCACAGCATTGAGGGGTCGGTAGTCACACACATGCGTAGACTGCCATCCTTCTTCTTCACAAATAGGGCAGGGCAACCCCAAGATGATGTGCTGGGTCGGATGAAGCCTTTTTCCAACAGATCATGCAACTGGGTCTTCAACTCGGCCAACTCAGCAGGTGGCATCTGATAGGGTCTCTTAGATATTGGTGCGGTGCCAGGGATCAACTCTATGGAAAACTCCACCTCTCTATCAGGTGGCATACCAGGCAAGTCTTCGGGGAACACGTCAGGGTACTCACAGACAACAGGGAGGCTTTCTAGACGGGCTCCCGATAGAGGGTATGCACAAGGAAGTGCAGACTTAGGATGTTTCAAGGATAGGATAGAACTGCCATGGAAGGGTGAGTTGATGTGGAGAGATCGGGCGGCTGTATCTAGAACCACATGATGTCGGGCCATCCAATCCATCCCAAGGATGACATCTATGCCTTCTAGGTCAAGGATGATAAGGTTTTCCTTGAAAAGGGTTGGGCCTAGCTGGAGAGGTACAAGAGTAACGATCTGATCCGATGCTATCTTCCCTCCCGGAGTGGCGATCACATAAGATTCTTTAGTGTGACCGACATCCAGCTCACATCTTTCTCTAGCCTTACTCCCGATAAAGCTATGAGAGGCTCCCGGCCTTCTTCCTCTGTTTGCCATGGGGTTCTGGCCTTGCTGCTGATTCTTCTTCCTAGGGCAGTCCTTAGCAAAATGCCCTTCATTGCCACAGGTGAAACAGCGGCTACTAGCTGCAGGGCGGGGTGGTGCTGGTGGGGTCGGCCAGGGCACCTGTGGTTGGAAGCCGGGAAAATGGGGCGCTGCTGCTGGTGGGGGTCGGGCAATCCACCTTCCTGACTGCTGGGGTCGGCCGGGGGCTTGTGGAGGAACCATCCGGAACTTTCGGGTTGGCTGGCTCGGAAACGCCACGGAGGCCTTCCTCTTCTGGTCGGCCTTGAGAGCTTGCATGCAATCCTCTTGAGAGATGGTCAAATTGACCAACTCGTTGTAGGTGTCCACCTTGATGGGGTTCAACCTTTCTCTGAGCTCCAAGCTCAGTCCTCGGTGGAATCTGTCCCGCTTCTTCTCATCTGTGTCCACATGGTAGCCGGCATAACGGCACAGGTCGTTGAAAGCTTGAGCGTAGTGCAGCACATCTCGGGTTCCCTGGGTAAGGGCTAGGAACTCATTGAGCTTGCGCTCCAAGAGACCTTCCAGGATGTGATGCACTTTAAACGCGATCTTGAACTCATTCCAGCTGACCACATGGCCAGCCGGCAGCATGGCATGGTAGTGGTCCCACCAGAGCCGTGCGGAGCCACGCAGCTATTGAGCTGCGAACTGAGCCTTGTTATGGTCGGGGCATGGGGCGGTGAGAAGCTCGAACTTGGATTTGATCGTACGAACACAGGCGTCAGCGTCGAGCGGTTCTTGTGTCTTCTGAAATAAAGGGGGCTGTGTCCCCAAAAAGTCCTCATAGCGAGCCACATGCGGCTGCTGCAGAGCCCTTCCACCATGGGGCTGCTGCTGTTGTCCTTGTACAAGATGCCTTAGCAGCTCAGTTTGAGTTGCTAGGATTGCCTCTAGTGGAGATGAGGGCGGGGGTGGGGGAAGATCCTGTCGCTGCTCGCTGCTGCCGGGCACAGAACCAGATCTGGTGCGATGCGCCATCTGCAAGAGTTAGCGTTCCATTAAATTCATAATCTTAGGAGTACTCCAACAAATGGAACGTATAAGTTAAATTCTCCAATGCAACCCTTGCTGATAATGCAACACACGTCCTCATAGGGGAGATACACTTTTCTCATCCTCATGTTAGATAGCGTTTATCTTAGCCTTGTACTCAACTTCGGGCGAATCATACCCCACTCAGACTCCTAGAATCCAACTTAAGCCAAGGGGTCAGGCTAGGCAATCCTCCCAAGAAAAAGGGTCGGCAACGGTCCACATTAAAAAGGGGGTCGGGTGAGGCGGAAACTGCCTCGAAGGGTCGGCGCACCCGATCTCACGAACCGGGGTCGGCCAACTTGAATAGACTCACAGAAAAAAGCGTGTGGTCGTGGTGTAACTCACTTAGTCTAATCATTCCAACACTTTACAAGAGTTAGAGGCTAGACTAGGAATTGACTTCATATACAGCGGTGTTCCAACACAGGGAGTACTCGACTCAAGGCTAACCTATTACAATCCTTTCCAAAATCTAGGCTGCCGAGGAGTACAACAAAGAATGAGTCCCTGGTAACTCTTGATCTACAAATGGACACTATGAGTAGGAGAAGGGGCGCCATCTTCTTCGATGTCCATGCTGGACGCTCCCTCATCCTCCTCGGGGTCCTCTTGAGCTTCGAGCTGCATATTGAGGGCATGCATATCGTCGAGCTCAGCTTGATGCTCCTCCAAGTGAGCATTGGCAACCGCCAGCTCCATCTCTATCTCCATCTTCTCCTTCGACAGCTCGATCATGCCGTCCACTAGGTCGGTGACTTCTCCTTCGAGCTCGGAGATCCGGTCTTGCATGTCGTGTATCTGAATACCCTGTTGGATAAGCTGGTAGGTTTGGCCTACCATGTCTCTCCTAGCTGACTGGAGGTATCCGTGAGCATCCACCGCGGTCCGGGCAAAGATGGTCATAGCTCTCCCTTGAAGCTCGATCAGCCGATAGAGGGCTGCCATGCATCTGACGTTGGTGGAGATGGTGACCATGGAGTACGTGGTGGCTAGCACCTCAATATTCCTGACGCGGTCGAGCCACGCCGGGTCCAGCCGGTTCCTGGCGGGGAACAGGCCGATAGGGTCTAGCGTGATCTCCAGGGGATGCAGCTGGCAAAACTGGGTGAGAAGCTGGAGAGCGGCAGACTCCCAAGTGTCCTCCGCAGCAAGGCCGTAGGCTGATATTTCGAAGGAGGGCCAGTCGGGCCGCACAGGGGGAGGAGGTACCACCGCCTGTACATGGCACGTCTGGATGCCCTGCTCCAAATACAGTCGTCCGGCGTACAATGGTGGGGACTGGTACCCAAACCATTTCAACGTGTCCCACAAAATCGCGGGGAAGCCCTCGAAATGCAGACAGGTGGACTGGAAAGTACCATCCAAATAAAACATGTCCGGGGACGGCCATCTGGAACCAAGAAATCAAACCACGTGAGATAGACTCCAAGGGTCAGGGGTCGGATAGAGAAGCATTCGGCTTTAACCGAGAGCAACCGGAAGAAACTAGAAATCCTTAGAACCGAAAAAAAAGAGCTCTACCGAACAAGGTTGCTTTTGAGAAGAGAACTTTACAGATTTCCATTTATGACGCATGCACGGCCTACCTTACTCTTAACCAAAACAACTGCCCGAAACCTGGGTCTTACGCGGTCAGTGCCGGTGGCAAGGCAACAAGTACATCTCTCCCTATAATAGCTAGTCGGTTCTAGCAACGTCTCCTAAACGAACGCGGTTAGTGTACCTGCAGAAAACACCAACACACGAACCTTTCATGCCAGCACCCACGAAAGTGTTCCCAAACATTACCGCTCACTATAGGAACGACACCCATGCGTTTAAGGCTGCATGGACAGCACTCAACCGTGGAAATAGGTTCCCTTTGAATGGAACCGTATAACCCTTCGCATACTCGTGATGCAGAATCAGCACACGTATAATAGACGTGGCGAATCAACTGTGCTGATAGGTTCGTTGGAATTGAACCGTACCAACCTTCGTATGGATTACATACGAAACCTGCGCACGTATGATAGACGTGGGCGAAAACAACCACGATGATAGGGTCCTTTGAATAGAACTCCCTATCAACCTTCGCATACTCGTGATGCGAAACTCGGCACACGTATGATAGACGTGGCGAAGTGCTGGAAGGGTTAGCAAGATAACCAAGTAAAATATTAGCCACCTAAAACAACCCCAAAATCCCCTAGGGCCTCTCGCACTAAAGTCATCCTTAGCGATTGTACGAGATTTTTCAAAAGTTTCTTGCAATTTTTTTATCTTTTCAAAGAAGTGTTAGGGCTTGTTGTGTTCTCTGTACTGCTAAAACCGCTCTGGTACCAGCTGTGGCGGATCCACTTCGGACCTACTTGGTTAAACATGACTTAGTCGCCTGATACACGACGCTCATGCCTAAGCCGAGTAAACACGAAGTGCCGTCGGATTTCCTTCGATTTAACCACTTTAACAGGACCATTTTAGCAGACTCACACTAAGGTGAGCGGTTCCAGAGAGTACAACAAGTCCACCGAGTAAACAACTTAACCACTTAGTTTAGTTACGAAATAGACATCAGAGTTTTACAGGATTTCCAGAAAGACAAAAGAAAATAAAACCATGAGCGGAAGCAACATCGGGGTCGGACGTCCCTGGTGAGGCCAGCCGGGACATCACAGATCCCTTTCCTCGCCGTCCGAGGAGGGATCCCACTCGACCGTCCAACCCGGAGGGAGCTGGGGCGGCCAAGTGCCAGCAGGAGAAGGGTCGGAAGCAGCAACCTCTCCTGAAAAATAGAAGCCACAACAAGGCTGAGCTACTAAGCTCAACAAGACTTAACCGACAGGAGTAAAACTACTCCACACTTCTAGACATGCAGGGCTTTTCGGCCGAGGGGTTTGTTTGCCAAAAGCACTAAGTAAAACCCTATTTTCAAGTTTTAGCTCCGGTTCTAAGTTCATTAACCGGTCTAGTTTTTGCAACCTATTCTAAGCAATCATAGAACCCAAGCAAGATATGTATATAGCAACAAACCATGTCATCATCAGATTCCTCATTTACTCAGGGTGACATAGCGATCAAGCAGTCTCAAACTGTGAGAGGCAGACGAATCGATTCGAGTTCTTTAACCATGCATGGTGAACCTAACCTCACGACATCCGCGCACCCGGAGGTCGCTTCCTGTGTTGGCCTTGCCCATCAATCCCCTAACCCGTGTCGGGCCCATTTCCTTTGGTGCAAGGTTCCACAGACCCGGCCTCTGCCGTTCTGTGACCACGCTTTCCACCACGTGCGACAACCAGCAGGGGAAACTCCGTTCCAAGAACAATGGGGCGACCGCTCACGTCTAGGTTTAATCCGGTACTAGGCTTCCTCATCCCATACTAAGTATGAGGTTAGTACTTTCAAACACTTGATCACGAACACCACCACTGTCGGGCCTTAGCAAGTTTTCATAGACAGACGGGGCGATCATCCGACCACCAAAGAGTTCCCCAAAACCCTGCCCCGTCCATCGTCCTTATAGTTGTAACAGAAAGGTAGACATCCAACTCCTACAACTCACGAGTGACAAGGAATCACTCGGCTTTTACCGTCTCCTAGTTAAGCAAGTAGCTACTCGGTCCAACAGCTAGTGTTCAGATCCATAGGAAACTAGATCATGCATCTAGGGTTTTAAACAACTCCTATACGTAAATGAACAAGCATGTTTTAAGGAAGGCATGCGCAAGTTTGGAAAACAACACAGGGTTTTCATGCAACCGGGGCTTGCCTTCGAGCAAGGAGGAAGAGAACTGCTCGACTTCGGGGGCGGCTTCGGCTTCTGGGGGCAGGAACTCGGCTACAGCTTCGTCTTCTGGCGCTGGGTGTAGCTCGTAGAAGCCGTTGGTGAGGCGCAGCTCTACAGGAATGCAATGCAAGAGTTAGCATAGACGGTTATTTCAATAGCAACACTTGCAAGCCTGAGCCCAGAAACTCGCGACAAAGAGCAGGAGGGTGGGGAGGTTCAAAGGAGCTGGTGGAGATCAAGAGGTAAGGGTCGGGAAAGGAACTTATGATCTGATCCTTGAACTAGAGGATGTGGTATACTAGGGATCCTCAGACGCAAGCGCTGAAGGGTTCCTAAGTTTTACACATACACCCTCGGGTTGAAGAAAAGATCACAGCTGAGCCCTCGGGCGAGGCGGAGAGGGGTCGGCGGAACAGATAGGGTCGGGCGAGACGGAACCGGGGTCGAGCGGATAAGAGGGGTCGGGCGAAGCGGACTGGGGTCGGCAGCTTACCTTCTTCCTACAAGGAGAGCTTGGGGTCGGGAAGAAGCAGACTTGGGCGGATGGACTAAGGCTTTGAACAACGGCTAAGTCCGGCAGTGCTCCGGCGGCGGCAGTGCTTCTTGTGGATCACAAGTGAGCTCTTACGTAGCACGGAGGAGCAAGCGGCTGTGTGGCTTGGGAAAAACGGAGGGGAGCAGAGAGGAGAGTTCCTCAAGAACTTAAGGTGTGGCGCTGGGAGCTTGAGCAGGGAGAAAGAGAAATGGCGGAAGGCAGCAATGGCGGAGGGAAGTCCGGTGGGCTCGCGCATTCCCTTTTATAGCAGCTGGGAAGGGAGAAGGGAAGCGGCACGGGAGAGAGAAGGGGAGCGGCACGAAGGCCGGGGAAGAAGCAATGGAGTGCTCTGCCTGGGTGGCGATTGAGCGACAAGGGCGGTGGTGCAGGACTTCGGGGATGCCGCTAGCGGTCATTGGGCTCTGGCGTCAGGGCGGCGCAGGAGCGGGTATGCCGGTGGTTGAGATTTGGCGGAGGCGGGCGTCGTCGTGCGGTAGATTTGATGGAAGCGACCGGGTTAACAGCGCTAGAATCGAGGGCGCACAGGTGAGAAGACAGGCAGCCGCGAGCGCGTGGGCGAGCGCGGATCAACAGATTGTCGGGCGGCTTCTGACAGGGCGGGGAAAGGAGCTGTCGCTGCCGTGGTCGGGTAGCGAAGACCAAGCGGCGCGACTGTGTTCGAAGTGATGGAAAAGATGGGCGACATCAGGCTCTGCGGCCGGGATCTGGCGGTGTGATGATGGGCGCGGGAGGTGAGGCGTTGCAGAATGATTTGTAGCCACCATTTTGATTATTCCTTTATTCAGTTCATGCTTCGTGGTTGCATGTAAGCATGTACCATGTCTTATTTCCGCATGTTGAATGGATCCATTTGCGGACTTTGCATAACCCCTTAGTGTTTTTTCTTCTCCCTCCATGGGTTGATTGACTAGAGGCATCTAGACAACAAAAACAAACACAAAAACAAAGGTTTTCTAGAAAAAAATTAGATGTTAGAAGTTAGCAAAACTAATACAAAGTTAGACATAGAAAACTGACTTGTTCCCTAGCAACGATGCCAGAAAAGCTTGTTGGTGGTAATTAGCATGCCAATTAGTGAACCGCAAGCGCACGGATTAGTTGTAGCTTTCCCCTTAGAGTACTCCCCCAAGGTTTATCAAGATCCAGTTGTTGGGGGAAAATATTAACGACCTCCTTATGCTCCTTAAACAACAATCATAAATGTCCAGGCCCACCTGCGGCGATGGCGACCTCCGCCGACTCAGCATGGAGAGGGAGTTTTTCTAGTTCACCTCACCTGACCCAAGGTCCCGGGGTCGAACACGCCCGACCCCTCACCGCAAAACTCCGCCTCGCCCGACCCACGGTCCTAGGGTCGGATGCGCCCGACCCCTCGCCATAAGGCTCCGCCTCGCCCGACCCCGGGCGCAGGGGGCCGGACTCATCCAGGCCCACAAGACAAGGATCCGCCTCGGGTGCAAACTAGCAAATGAGGGCGCAGATCTCGTGGGCTCCCACCAATCTTGCCATAAATGCGCCGTGGCTCTGGCGCGTAGAAAGGTGCCCACGCTCCTCGACGTGACCCGCCACAGTACCCGAGCGGTACACTATAGCCACGACTGCACAGGCTACGGCGGCACCGCTCTAGTTCGCTGTCTCTCCTGTCCGTCGAAGGGCACTCATTACCCGCGCCCCCAGCACAGGAGGGAGCACCGCCCAATTTCATGGTCGGTCCGTCGACAGAGACGTATTAGCCGCGCCTCATGGTCAACATGCAGAGCTATAGAGGACGGCCGTCCCCCAAGATGAGCACAGTTGTAGCGGACAAACATCATCATAATGCCTGGCAACGATGGTCGACCGGAAGATCGTCGATAGGATCCAACGACAGACACCCCCCTCCGGCGGCCTCGCTGACAGGAGACAAAGACCGGAGGGGAAGGCGGCAATGCGGGGACTCGGTCCTGCTCCCTGTGTTTTACTTTACTTAGCTTGTCTCTTTTACTTCTCCTGACGCCTGGCTCACCTGTAACTCCTGTGTTCTCCTTGCGCTATAAAAGGAGGACCAGGGGCTCCGAGACAGGGACGACTCTCAAGCCAACCGAACTCACACCCTCTCCTCACGAGGATCAGTGCACACCCAAGACACTTGGGACCGACTCCCTCTCTCACCTGTTTGTAACCCCTATTACAGACCCTGCATGAGTAACACGAGCAGCTCCCCATATTGGACGTAGGGCTATTCCTGCCCAAACCAGTCTAACCCCGTGTGCTTTCACGCAACCATCCGAGCCTTACGAGCATCAAACAAATTTACTTGCCGAAGTCTTGATCCGCTATTCTTGACAACGATAGCTGGCGCGCTAGGTAGGGGACCTTTGCGCGTACATCACATGGTTCGGATGGCCAACCGCGACACTAGCTTTGCTCCCGGCTCCCACGTCCGCTTTGGGAGCTTGGACTTCCTCGCCACGGGGGACGGAATCGAGCAGATCCCTCTCCTTGTCCTTCCCGCTCACCCCGTCACCTC
The DNA here is from genome assembly GCF_000263155.2 of Setaria italica. Taxonomy (NCBI): domain Eukaryota; kingdom Viridiplantae; phylum Streptophyta; class Magnoliopsida; order Poales; family Poaceae; genus Setaria; species Setaria italica. Next base: position 6,378,017 of record NC_028456.1, on the reverse strand, counting down.
CGGCTCTGCCGCCTGAATGGTGGTGAGCGGCCGGGCACGCGCCACGGGGCCTCTTTCGGAGGAATGGCCCTCTAGGCTGCGCAACGCCACGGTGACCTACGGTCGTCTCCTGGCGTGATCCATGATCGTGCCACCTGCGAATAACAAGTTTGTGGGCGTGGCGAGGACAGCCTCCGACGCCGGCTCTGACAACGGGAGCCACCACCCCTCGCGAGAGTGCTTCATGGCCGACGTGCACTCCGAGGGGTCCAACGACAACGGCACCGCAGGGAGGCAGCGCACTCCACCACCGCGCGCCACAGCCACAACCGGGGCCCTCGCTAGGATCCCGGAGCGGCCACGTCTACCAGAGGCGCGTGTGGTGCCCATTCAGGAGGTCGAGCGCCCTCGCAACGAAGGCGGGGCACGACAATGGGCGCGCGATGTCCAAAGGCGCATCTGCGAGGACGAGGATCGCCCTCAACTCTTCACCCGCGCCAGCCAGAACATCACCGCCATGGCGGCCCTGATTCAATGACTCCCCGAGCCAGCGACGCCCGAGGAGCGACAGGCCCATCAGGAGGTGCGCAACCTGCTGAAATGCACCGTAGTCCAGCAGGCGGAGAGCTCTGCGTCCCAGCGATGTGGGCACAACGCCAGCAGGCCAGCGCCCACCGCACCTCTCGAAAGGCGTGGGAAGTCTATCCACTAGCCTCCCCCTGGTGGAAACCGGGCTACGCCTGCTCGAAGGACACTGCCGCCCACAGGAGGCGGAGGCCAGTCCATCCACCGGCGCATCGGTCCCGTCCGCGACGCCCGCGACACCCTGGACGCGCGGAGGTGCTCCCGCGCAGACAAGGAGGATGGAGCGGACCATGGCTACCACGTCCACCATGGTGGCCGCTACGACAGCGAAGAAGATCGCAGCCCGAGCCCCAACCCAGCGGGACCCAGGGCCTTCTCTGCACGCATCCTGAACGCCCCGTTCCCAGCACGCTTCAGGCAGCCCACCAATGTGGCCAAGTACTCTGGGGAGACGAACCTTAGGCTTTGGCTCAGCGACTATCGGCTTGCATGTTAGGCCGGTGGGGTGGATGATGACCTGTTCATCATTCGCAATCTCCTGCTATTTCTGGCCGACTCGGCGTGAGCCTGGCTGGAGCACATTCCCTCGGGTCAGATCCGTAACTGGAATGACCTAAAGAAAATCTTCGTGGGAAACTTCCAGGGCACGTACATGCACCCTAGAAACTCCTGGGACCTCCAGAGCTGCCGCTAGGAGTCGGATGAGTCCCTCTGTGACTACATCCGGCGCTTCTCCAGGAAGCGCACCGAGCTCTCCAACGTCGCGAACGCCAACATCATCAGCCTTCCTGGCAGGAACTTCCTGCCAGCCCCTAGTCAAAGAGCTGGGACGTAGGGGCCCACGGACCACAGAGGAGCTCCTCAACATCACCACCAACTTCACCTCGGGCGAAGAGGCCATCGGGGTGATCTTTGATCACTCAAAGGGCAAGAAGAAGCGGGAGGAGGACACCGATGAGGGCACCTCCAACCACCAGCAGAAGAAGAAGAACAAGCAGTGGCACGAGGCTCCCCTCGTGGCCATTTCTGAGTGCAAATGGGAATAGCCACCCCCTGAGGGCACCCTTGGCTTCTTCGACAAGCTGATCGAGGGACCGTGCCCAAACCACGAGTGCCCCGCCAAGCACACCTACAAAGACTGCAACCTCATGAAGAGGTATTTTGTAGGCAACCTAGTGAAGGGCGACCAGAGATGGAAGCTCAAAGAGGAGAAGAAGGTTGGCGAGGGGAAGGAAGATGGCTTTCCCAACGTGGATGGCTGCTTCATGATCTTCGGTGGGCCGGCGGCTTACGACCTTCCTCGACTGGTCGCCACGAAGTCTACGCGGCCGAACCCGCCACCCCGACCTTCCTCGACTGGTCGAGATCTGCCATCACCTTCGACCAGTCCGTTCACCTGGAGCGCGTCCTGCAGCTGGGACGCTACCCGCTCGTCGTCGACCCCATCGTCGGCACAATGCACCTCAACAAGGTGCTCATGGATGGAGGCAGTGGCCTCAACATGCTCTACGCCGAGACTCTCGACACCATGGGGATCGACCGCTCTCGCCTCCATCCCAGCGAGGCACCATTTCATGGCATCGTGCTGGGGAAACGGGCGATGCCTCTCAGGCAGATCGACCTGCCCATCACTTTTTGGACTCCTTCCAACTATAGGAAGGAGACCCTCACCTTCGAAGTGGTGGGCTTCCACGGGACCTACCACGCCATCTTGGGGCGGCCATGCTACGCCAAGTTCATGGCCATCCGCAACTACACCTACCTCAAGCTCAAGCTGCCAGGGCCCCACGGGGTCATCACCATCAGCACGTCTTTCCAAAAGGTGTACGAGTGCGACGTAGAATGCTGCGAGTATGCCGCGGCCATCACTTGCACAGAGGACCCCGTGGTCTGGCTCGCAGAGAGCGCCGAGGACTCACCCAACTCCAAGCAGTCCACCACCTCCTTCAAGGCCACCGAAGGCGTCAAGGAGGTCCCCCTCGACCCCAGCAGTTCTGACGGCAGGATCGTGCGGATAGGCGCTACCCTATCTCCCAAATAGGAAAGCGCGCTTGTCGACTTCCTTCGCGCAAACAGCGACATTTTCCCATGGAAACCCTCGGACATGCCAGGCATCCCGAGGGAAGTCACCGAGCGCTCCTTGAACATCAAGGCCAGCTCCAAACCGGTGAGGCAAGGCTTGCGCCGCTTCGACGAGGAGAGGTGCAAGGCCATCGGTGAGGAGCTCCAGAAGCTTTTGGCGGCCGGGTTCATCAAGGAAGTGCACCACCCCGAGTGGTTAGCCAATCCTGTTCTTGTACGAGAAAAGAATGGGAAATGGAGAATGTGTGTTGACTATACGGGTCTCAACAAAGCATGCCTAAAGGATCCGTTTCCTTTGCCGCGCATAGATCATATAGTCAACTCCACCGCAGGGTGCGAAACCCTTAGCTTTCTTGACGCGTATTCCGGTTACCACCAGATCGCGATGAAAGAGTCCGACCAGCTCGTGACCTCTTTCATCACCCCTTTCGGGCCCTACTGCTACGTCAAGATGCCGTTCGGCCTCAAAAACGTGGGGGCTACGTTCCAGCCTATGTCATCGTGCTCAAGTGTTTCGGAGACCTCATCGGGCGAACCGTAGAGGCCTACGTAGACGACATCGTGGTCAAGTCCAAGAAGGGTGATCAGCTCATCCCCGATCTCGAACTAGCTTTCGAGAGGCTGAGAGACAAGCGCATCAAACTCAACCCCGAAAAGTACGTTTTTGGGGTTTCGAGGGGCATGCTGCTTGGCTTCATCGTTTCCGTGCGCGGCATCGAAGCCAATCCGGAGAAGATAGCGGCCATCAGCGATATGTGGCCGATCCGAAACCTGAAGGGAGTTCAGCATCTGACGGGATGCCTTGTGGCCTTGAGCCGCTTCATCTCACGCCTCGGCAAATGAGGACTCCCTCTCTACCGACTCCTGAAGAAGACCGATCGCTTTGTGTGGACCGCCGAGGCCTAAGAGGCGCTTGACCGGCTCAAGCACCTCCTGATGAAGGCCCTGATCCTGGTACCACCAATCGACGGGGAGCCACTCCTGCTCTACATCGTGGCGACCATCCAGGTGGTTAGCGCAGCTCTAGTGGTGGAGTGAGAGAAGGAGGGACACGCCCTCAAGGTGCAGCACCCGGTGTACTTCGTCAGTGAGGTCTTGTCCGAGTCCAAGGCCCACTACCCTCAGATCTAGAAGCTCATCTACGCAGTCCCCATCATGAAGAGGAAGTTGCGCCACTACTTCACCTCCCACCCGGTGACGGTCGTCTCATCATTCCCCCTCGGCAAAGTGATTCGGAATCAGGATGCCACAGGATGGATCGCGAAGTGGGTGCTCGACCTTATGGACCAGGGCATCACCTACGCCCCCTGGACAGCCATCAGGTCCCTGGTACTCGCCGACTTTGTTGCAGAGTGGACAGAGATCGAGACGCCATCAGCACTGGAGAAGCAGGAGTACTGGACGATGTACTTCGACGGGTCGCTGATGAAGGCTCATGCCGGAGCGGGTCTGGTCTTTGTCTCTCCCCTCGGCGTACGCATGAGGTACATGATCCGCCTCCACTTTCCCGCATCCAACAATGTTGCTGAGTACAAGGCTCTCCTCAATGGGCTTCGCATCGCCATCGAACTGGGCATCCGACGGCTGGACATCTAGGGCGACTCTCAGCTAGTCCTCGAGCAAGTCATGAAGGAGCTGCCACGACCCCAAGATGGCAGCGTACTGCAATGAAGTCCGCAAGCTCGAAGACAAGTTCGACAGTCTGGAACTCAACCATGTCACAAGATGTTTCAATGAGGCAGTTGACGAACTGGCAAAGGCGGCATCCGGCCAAAAGCCCGTCCCCGACGGCATCTTCATCAGCGACCAATATAAGCCCTCGATACGTTACAAGGAGCTGGGAGGGGTTGGCGATGCGTCACCTATCCCGGACTCGGGCACCGACCTAGGAGAGGTCGGCAACTCGCCACCTGTCCTGGACTCGGAGGCTGATCCCTCTGACCCTGAGGTCATGGAGATCGACACAAACCCAGCAGAGGAGCCCGACCCCCCTCCTGACTGGAGAGTCCCATACCTCGACTACCTCATCCGTGAGTCGCTCACAACGGACAAGACGGAGGCGCGAAGGATTGCATGCCATGCCAAATCCTTCATCATCATCGACCAGGAGCTCTACAAGCGGAGCCACACCGGCATCCTCCAGCGCTGCATCCTGATCGAGCAGGGAAAGGCGTTGATACAGGACATCCACGCTAGGGCCTGCGGCCACCACGCCGCACCAAGAACCCTCGTCGGGAACGCCTTCCGACAAGGCTTCTACTGGCCGACAGTGGTCGCTAAAGCCACCCACGTGGTGCGCACCTGCAAAGGGTGCCAATTCTTCATGAGACAGACCCATGTGCCCGCCCAGGCACTCCAGACCATCCCCATCACGTGGCCCTTCATGGTCTGGGGTTTGGACCTTGTCGGGCCCTTCAAGAAGGCGCCCAGGGGCTTCATCCACCTACTTGTTGCCATCGACAAGTTCTCAAAGTGGATAGAGGCACGACCGGTCGCGCAAATCAAGTTCGAGCAGGCGGTGCAATTCTTCACCGACATCATCCATCGCTTTGGAGTCCCCAACTCCATTATCACGAACAATGGCACGCAGTTCACTGGGAAGAAGTTCCTCAAGTTCTGCGACGACCACCACGTTCGAGTGGACTGGTCAGCCGCAGCGCACCCCCACACGAACGAACAGGTTGAGCGGGCCAACGGCATGATACTCCAGGGTCTCAAACCGTGGATCTTCAACCGTCTCAACAAGTTCGACGACTGGTGGATCGCGGACCTCCCCGCGGTCCTATGGAGTTTGAGGATGACCCCTAGTAGGGCAACCGGCTTCACCCTGTTCTTCATGGTCTACGGGTCTAAGGCAATCCTCCCCACCAACCTGGAGTACGGGTCGCCGAGGGTCAGGGCATACGATGAACGAGGGAACCAAGCATCTCTTGAGGATGCACAAGACCAACTCGACGAAGCGCGTGACGTGGCCCTGCTACACTCGGCCAAGTACCAGTAAGATTTGGGACGGTATCACAGCCGTAAGGTAAGAGGCTGAGCCTTCAACGTCGGCAACATGGTGCTTCACCTTGTCTAGGACAACAGGGGTTGGCACAAGCTCACCCCTCCGTGGGAAGGTCCTTTCATCATCGCGCAAGTACTGCAGCTGGGCACGTACAAGCTGGTGACCCCTGATGGGCAGGTCTTCACCAACGCTTGGAACATCGAGTAGCTAAGATGCTTCTACCCTTAGCCATTTTATCCAAGTTTGTACATACATACTTCTGATTATCTTTTAGTTTGTGAGAAAGGGGTGGTTTTGAATTGCCTTCGCTAAAGTTTCATCTTAAGCTTAGGGATATCCGACCCTGGCTCTGCTGTAGGGTCGCATATCCCTCGGGGGCTATCAGGGGCTCTTGCCCAAGTCACTTGGTGTCTTCTCAAAACACTATTTTTTTTCAAACTGACCATCTTCCTGAACGTTTAGGCGTGAAAAGAAAAGAGTGCACAAACGATGCTCGGGCAAGACCGATCGGACTGCAAGAAACCTACACCCTAGCGGCTATGGCACCCTTGCTCATCGGCACTTCCTGACGCATCCGAATCGCGCTCCAATCTTTCCAAACCCAAAAAACAGAAAGAGGATTGAAAACCTTTCTTGAAAATTACACAAAGGCCTCTATGGCCATCACAAAAGCAAGTTCAAAATCACTAAACACATTTACATATTTTTTGGGCATCTAAGCCTGATACAGCTAACTCATCCCTGGGTCCTCCGGCGGGATGGCCTCATCCTCCAGGAGCTTTGCCAAGGCCTCCACTGGATTGAGCACCAACGCGTCGATCTCATCCAGCTCGGCCTCGGAGTAGCCGGAGGCATACCCCCCGCTCATCGCGGCAAAGTTGATGCCGGAGTATTGGGAGCCAAAGACGCCGAAGGTCCGCCTCACCATGACGTGGAGCGCCACCCGAGTGATCTCACGGGCCTACCGGTACGCCCCAAGGACACGAGCCACTAACGAGCTCGTCCCCTCCTCTTGGACCACGTTGAGGCCATCGCAGACGATGTGGACTGAGTCCCTTAGGTTGGCATGTTCAGTGCGCTCCACGTCGATGATGTCCCTCAGTCGGGCGAGGTCGTCCTCAAGGCCTATCCAGAAAAGTCGACCAAGTCAAAAACCGGCACAACGCGGCAAGCAAAAGGATAGCGGAAGCCTTACCTTCAGATCGGGCTCTCAGCTGACATTCCCGGTCAACCCCTTGAGACACGGTGGTCTGAAGCCCCTGCACCAGCACATGGAGCCGACTGACCTCCTCCCCAAGGTCGGCCACCATCTTCTCGGCCTCAGCCTTCCGGCTCGCCTCGAAGTCGCACTCCTGCCAAGCCGCGTGCCGCTCGTGCCAGATACGCTCGACGGTTTTCTGAAGGGCCTCATGATCCTTCTTCAACCGTGCGAGTTCCTTGGCATCATGGCGGGCCTGCTCGGCAACGGCCTGGAACTCCTCGGTGTCAAGGCGAGCCTTCTCGACAATAGCCTGGAACTTATCCTCCGCTTGCCACGCGCCCTCCCGCACCTCCTGCTCGCGCGCGCGCAGGTCGGCAATGATCTGCTGGGCGGCGGCGAGCTGTCCGGTTAGCTCCCCGATCTGCCGCCTTTCCGCGGAGAAATGCTCCCAGAGCCCCCACTCGCGCCGGAGGAACTCAGACTTCCCCTGGCTGCATTCCTGGAGGGCCTACAGAATGATTTATGATCAGGAACTGTTGGGAGAAAGGAGGAACGAAACGAGAGGAAAATGACCACCAAAGAGAACACCATACCTGACCACCGGGGACAACGACGCCATCCAATTGCCCCATCACGGAAGACAGGGCGGCGCGGAGGTTTGCGAGTCTGCCCTGCACCGCCCACCACCTACTCCGCTCCTCGGCATCGTCCAGCACGAAGCGGGGCTTCTGCGGGTCCTCACGGGACCTCCAGCGCAAGGTCAGCCCACCCCATGCGTTGGGGTCGAGACCAACTGGGACAAGGGCACGGGAGGCTGTTCCAGCCAATCCCGACACCGCCGTCCCCGATGTTGCCGCCGGGGCACGGGAGGCCCTTCCGGCCGACAACGACGCCACCATTCCCGACGTCACCGCCGGGGCAGGCGCCACCGCCCCTCACGCCATCAGCCCCGTCGATGATGCCGGCGCATGTGCCGCTGTCTTCATCACCTCCACCGCAGCCATCGTCGCCGCCAGCGCGTGCCCCGCTATCTCCAATGCTACCACCGACTCCGCCGGGGCCACTAGGGCGGGCACCCCCGTCTCTGCCACCGCCGCTATCTCCATCGCGGCCGCTGGGGCAGGCACCCCCATCCCCACCGTCATCGCCGTCTCTGTCGCGGACGCTGAGACAAGCACCCTATAACGACCTAGTTTTAAATCCACCGAGCTTAATCTTAAGACAAGTCTCCTAATCTAGTTGACTCAGCCTTTCTTGAGCTATACCGGTTAAGTATGGTTTTCAGCCCAACCTAGCGCCTTAGGGAGAGTTTGTTGTTGGAAAGTTGAGCTGAGCATCAAGAAAACCTTTCATAGAAGTTGGGGAAAGAATTCCCTGCTTAAACTTTGCTAATTGGACCTTGGTCCCATTTCGCCTCCAAAGATCCCCAAATTTGCAGTTCAAATCAGCCCCGACCCTTGAAAACTAGCAAAACCGCAGTTTTTCTCTAAGTTCGGAAACCAGTGTTCCTCCAAACCTTGGAGCTATAGATCCCCAAATCCACTGCGTCCTTGAGCTCGATCCAATTACAAAAGTTGGACCTTGGCTGGTGTTCTACAACTCTTGTTAAGGGAGTCAAAGTGGCGTAGTTTGGAAATCGGGAGATCAAGAGCCTGGAAGATGGACCCAGAAAAGGATCCCGTGGATCGATCGGACCAAGTCCGTCAGAGCGCGCGTGCGCCCTGTCTTAGAGCCCCTTCGCCGCATGGCATAACCTCACTGGCGAGCGCCGTCTTACCCAGTCGCCGGCCGCGACACGATGGATCAGCGCGCCTCCTTCCCAATCGCGCGCCGAAATGCGCTGCAGACTTTTCCGCCCCGTCTTGTCTCGCCCAAGACCTTGCCAACCGTGCCAAGCGCCCTGCCGCCGCTGCGACCGAACATTGGCCGCTGCCGCGCTAGTCCGCCTCGCCTCCCGCATGCATCTCCTCACCAGGATCCCCGGCCACGCCCCAACTCCTTCAGGCTTTTCCATCGTACCTCAGTCGCGTTGCCCACGCGCGCGCCCCGCGACGATACCGCCTTCGCCAACCACCGCGCAGGTAGTGACAACTCTTTTTCCCCCACCTCGCTAGTCGTGTGCTTCAGCAGAGCCGTTAGTCCACGCATCCTCATGTCACATCGCTCGCCCTGTCACCTCGCCTACAGCACCCTCACCTGCAGTGCCCTTCCTTTCCTCCTGTCCGCCGATACCGAGTCACCGCAACCAATCCGGCACTTGACGCGACCAAGCACGCGCTCGACCTGGCCAATCCTTCCGCACAGCAAAACTGCGCTTGCCTAGCACTGTCTTCCTTGCCCAATGCCGTAGGATCCTGTCTCCGGAGCTCCGCTTCGCCGGCCAATCGCCGCCGCGGTAGAGCACTCCATTCTCTCTCGATCTTATCCTCGCGCCGCTCGAACTCGTTCACTTCTGCGCAGCTATACAAGGGGTACCGAAGCCTCTTATCGGAGTTCCCTTGCCACCACCACCTTGTCACCCTTGCTTGCTTGTTCTTCTCCAGCGCACTTGTCGCTGCACATTCCTCTGCTTCACGCGCAAGTGCCGCCGCCTGAGCTCTCGGTGGACCTCCCCTTTCCGCACAACGCCGTGCCTTGCCAACCTCGCCAACCATTTTGCTTTCCTTCACGCTGTGGTAGAGCTGGCTTGTTGTCCACAAAAAGCGCTGCTGCCATCGGAACACCACCGGACCTCACCGCCACGCGAAACTTAGCGCCTTTCGTTGTTCCGCCTGAGCTTGCTTCTTCTCAATCCCAAGTATTTGTCAATAGGACCAAAGGTGAGATGCCGACCCCCTCCAGTTCACCCAACCCCTATCTATTTCGCCCGACCCCTATCTGTTTCGCCCGACCCATATCTGTTTCGCCCGACCCCTGTTCGCCTCGCCCGAGGGCTCAGTTGTATCCTTTTCTTTTGACTGAGGGTATTTGCGTAAAATTTTGGTGACTTTTCTGTGTCAAGTCTGAGGACCCCGGTACAGTTATTCCTTAGGTCTAAAGGTCAGATTATAAGTTTTTCCCGATCCGACTCTTTTATCTTACTCTAAATCAACAGAAGCTTGGGAAATTCATCTTAAATCGAGGAAAAATCAGAAAAATGTGAAATCACTTGGGTTGGAATCCTCTTTCTGAGTAGAATCCAATAAAATGGGTTTCACACTTTTCCTATAGTTTTGCTACAGTTTCTGGGCTAAATCCTTGCAAGTGTTGTTGAAATAACCGTCTAAGTGTTTTAACCCTTGCATTTGCATTCCGTGTAGAACTAAACCTCGCTGACGGCACGTACGAGCTGCACCCAATGCCACAAGATGGAGTTGTAGCTGAGCTGCCGCCTGCAGGAGCTGAACCCGAGAGCGCCGAAGATTAGTTCGCTTCTACCCCGCTTGAAGGCAAGCCCCGGAGCATAACCCAGTCTTTCTAAACTTGCGCATGCCTTCATTTGTATGTATGTGCATTACGCTACAGGAGTTGTTTGAAACCATAGATGCATGACTTAGTTCCCTTGATCTGAACACTAGTATGGTAGGTCGAGTAGTTGCAATGCTTAACAGGACTCGGTAAAAGTTGAGTGATTCCCTGTCACTCGCGAGTTATAGGAGTTGCTTGTTCTCCTTTGTCACCACTATAAGGACGATGGATGGGGCAAGGCCTTGTGAACTATTTTGGTGGTCCGTGGATGGCTCCGTCTGTCTACATGAAATTGGTTTAAGGTCAAAAAGTGTTGGTGTTCGTGATCAAGTGTTTGAAAATACTAATCTCATACCTAGTATGGGATGGGGAAGCCTAGTACCTGATTGAACCAGGACGTGAGCGGTTCGATCCACTATCTCTGGAACAGAGTTTCCCTTGTGGCCGCATGTGGTGACAAGTACTGTCACAGAATGGTTGATGGGGATGGCCGACAAGGGAAGCGACCCTCTGTGGTGCGCGGATGTCGTGAGATTAGGCTCGCCATGCATGGTTAAGAAATTCGAATCGATTCATCTGCCTCTCACAGTTTGGGACTGCTTAATCACTATGCTACACATAGTAAGAATGGAACTTGATGGTATTGATGATATGAATGCTTATCGTAAATTGCTGGGAAACTTCTGCTTGCCTAGCATAGCTGCTAACCTAGTCAGGTAAACACACTTAGAACTGGGAGCTAAAATATTGAAAGTAAGGACATACTGTAGTCACTTTTGGCAAAACAAACCCCTCAGCCAAAGAGCCTTGCATGTCTAGAAGTTAGTGGAGTAGTTTTTCCACCGGTCGGTTAAGTCTTGTTCAACATAGCTGCTCAGCCTTGCTTCTGGCACATCTTTCAGGTGATCTCGAAGTTCCTGAGTTTGCTGTTGTTGGCACTTGGCCTCCCTAGCTCCCGCTTGGGTGGACGGTCAAGTGGGATCCCTCCTCGGACGGCAAGGATAGGGATAAGTGATGTCATGATCGGCCTCATCAGTGACATCCGACCCCGGTGCTAGCTTCCGTGGTTTATCTTTCCGCTGCTTGTGAACTCTACAAACTGATTGAATTTCGAACCAGTGTTGTAAGAAATTAATGTACTTGTTTATTCTCGGGTGATCTGTTGTATTCTCTGGAACCACTCACCTTCGTGTGAGCTCTGCTATTTCGGTCCTGTGTAGTGGTCTTATCGGATGAAATCCGATGGACTGCTGAGTTAACTTGATTAAAGCATATGATTGCGTGTTAGGCGACTTAATTGTGCTTTAGCTAAGTTAATCCGAGCGGTTCCGCCACAGCTGGTACCAGAGCAGGTTAGTAGGACAGAGAATACAATAGGTCCTAAACACTTTTTCTAAAAGTAAAACTTTCAAGAAACGTGTTTGAAAAATCTCGTACGATCGTTAAGGATGGACTTAGTGTGAGAGGCCCTAGGGAACTATGGGGTTATTTCAGGTGGCTATTACCTATCGGTTATTTGCTAACTTCCAGCACTTCGCCACGTGTACCATACATGTGCTGATTTCTGCATCACGAGTATGCGAGGGTTGATAGGGAGCTCTATTCAAAAGAACCTATCATCACGGTTGTTTTCGCCCACATCTATTATACGTGAGCAGGTTCCGTATGTTAACTTATGCGAAGGGTGGTACGGTTCGATTCCAATGAGCCTATCATCACGGTTGTTCACCCACGTTTATGATACGTACGCATGATTCCGCATCACGAGTATGCGAAGGGTTATATGGTCCTATTCAAAGGGGACCTATTTCCACGGTGGTGACGCTATCCATGCAGCGTTAAACGCATGGGTGCCATTTCTATAGTGAACGGTAATGATTGAGGACGCTTTCGTGTATGCTGGCACGAAAGGTTCATGTGGTTGTGTTTTTTTGCAGGTACACTAACTACGTTCGCATAGGAAGGTGATATTAGAAACCCGACTAGATACTACAGGGAGTGCTGTAAGTGTTGCCTTGCCACCAGCACTAACTACGTAAGTCCAAGGCTTTTGGCAGTTATTTTTGGTTGAGAGGATGATGTAGGTCGTGCATGCGTCATGACTAAAACCTGTATCCTTGAAACAACCTTGCCCTGGTGTTAAGCTCTTCCTCACTTTAAGGATCTCTAGCTACTTTTTTTTCAGCATGTGCTCTAGCAAGAATTCCGAGTGTCTCACCCTGTCCGATCTGTTTTCACTCCACCTCTCTCACCAAAACCTGTTGCCAACTATTAGGAGAGAAGGTTGTTAGTAAATTGGAAGTTTTGGATGAATCCTTGATGAGTTCGAGCTTTTCTCTAAGCCTCCCAGAATATGTTCTCTTTTGGGGTTTCGATCTCACACTTCTTCTGGTTCTTGGTTCCAGATGGCTACTCCCGGGCATGTGTTTCGTGGCGCTGATGGCACCTCCCATTCCACATGCCTACACTTCGAAGGTGGTTTGGGTACCAGTCGCCACCTCTTTATGCGGGACGCTAGTACCAGGAGCATGGAGTGCAGTGGTGCAGTGTGCGAATGGTCGTACCTCCACCCCCAGCGCATCCCGAGTGGCCCCAGCTCAAGGTTTTGACCTATGGTCACACTCTTGAGGATACTTGGGAATCCGCTGCCTTGCAAGCTCTCTCTCAGTTTTGCCGGCTACACCCGTTCGAGGTCCTTTTGGACCCAATTGTCTTGTTCCCCGCTAGAGATCGGATGGATGAAGCTTAGCTTGACCGGGTAAATAACATGGAGGTGTTGGCAGCCTCACACCCGCTGGTCACCGTTTCCACCATGACACGGTGCATGACCGCGTTGTACCGACTGGTTGGGTTTCAGGGAAGGGCTATAGCTGTCTTGGCTAGGATAGTTGTAGACACCCAGGAGCATCTCCACACCACCAAGAGAGATTTGGTGGAACAGTCGTATCAGCTTATCCAGAGAGGCATATAGGTCTCCGATATGCAAACCCGGATTACCGAACTGGAGGAAAGGGCGACTAACATGGAGCAGGATATGGTGCTGCTTGCTAAAGAAAAACTGGAGGTTGAGATGGAGCTCGTGGTTGCTAATGCGCACTTGGCTGAGCACCACGCTGAGCTCGATGCTATCCACACCTTGGAGATGCAGTTGGATGAGCCCATGGCTCAGGAGGAGGAGGAGGAAGACCCCGAGGAGGTAGAGGGTGTCTCAAGTATGGACATTGAAGTTGGTGACGCCCCTTCTCTGACGCATAGTGTTTCCAGCATAGGCAACCTGGATGACTTTTAGATTGAGGCTGTAGTAAGTTGGTCTTTTGTTGTACTCCTCGGCAACCTATAATTTTGGATGGTGATGTAATAGGTTAGCCTTGAGCTGAGTACTTCTCCTATGTTAAGAGACCGGTAATGAAATGATCTTGGTGAAATCAGTTCATGTTTCCCACCTCGCTCTTGACTCCACTTATGCCACCTTTGGGACACGCTTGAATGTCAAAGTTGTGTCAAAATTTGTGCTGCAGCCGCACGCAAAGTTTCTGCTCTTTTGGGTTTGTCAAAACTTGGCCCGACCCCGGGTCATAGGGTCGGATGCGCCTGACCCCTCGTGGCAGGTCTCCGCCTCGCCCGACCCCTTGTTGCAAGGCTTCGCCTCGCCCAAACCGGGCATTAAGGGTCGGACATATCTGGACCCCGAGGACGTGCGCGGACCAGCAGACGAGAACACGGATCTTGTGGGCCCTATTGAGTGTGGATCCCAATATCCTTTCGTTCGGTTAGCAATAGTAAAACGAAAGCAGCTGGGTGCAGAAACGAGCTAGTTGCTGGCTAAGATGGCAAAGAGAGATATGCACCTACTCAATAAAAGATATGTTTGTTGTGTTTGCACCATCAGCAAGAGTAGCATTTCAGGATTCATCACATAAGTTCCCTCATGATTGGAAAGCTTTTGGGATTATGTGACTAATGGGAAGCTGACTCTTGCAGATGGTGCACCGCACCCGTTCCGGCTTTGTTCCTAGTGGTAGTGAGTAGAGGCAGGTACCTCCACCGCCTCCGCCTCCACCCACACTAGAGGCGATCTTGGCTGCTCAAACTGAGCTGCTGAGACACATTGCCCAAGGGCAGCAGCAGCAGCCCCAGGGAGGAAGGGCTCATCAGCAACCTCATGTTGCTTGCTATGAGGACTTCTTGGGAACGCAGCCCCCTCTATTCCAAAAGACACAAGACCCGCTCGACGCCGACGCCTGGATTCGTGCCATCGAGTCCAAGTTCTCCCTCCTCACCGCCCATTACCCAGAGGAGAACAAGGCTCAGTTGTCGTGCAGCAACTGCGTGGTTTTGCCCTCCTATGGTGGGATCACTACCTCGCCATGCAGCCAGCCGACCATGTCGTTAGCTGGGAGGAGTTCAAGACGGCGTTCAGGGGCCATCACATCCCTGATGGTCTCCTAGAGCGCAAGCTCAACGAGTTCCTAGCTCTTACCCAGGGAAGCCGCGATGTCCTGCACTATGCGCAAGCTTTCAATGATCTGTGCTGTTATGCCGGCTACCATGTGGACACAGATGAGAAGAAGCGGGACAGGTTCTGTAGAGAATTGAGCCTGGAGCTCAGAGAGAGACTGAACCCAATAAAGGTAAATATCTACAATGAGCTGGTCAACTTGGCCATCTCACAAGAGGATTGCATGAAGGCTCTGGCAGCCGAGAGAAAGAGGAAGACTCCAATGCCGACAACCAGCCCACCTGCACAGAGATACAGGATGGTTTCCCCATAGGCACCCAGCCGACCACAGCAGTCGGGAAGATGGGTTGTACGACCCCCACCATTGGTAGCACTTCATTTTCCGGGATTTCAACCGCAGGCACCGTGGCCGAATCTACCACCACCGCCCCACCCTGTGAATGGGAACCGCTGCTTCACCTGCGGCAACGTTGGGCATTTTGCCAAGGACTGCCCTAGAAACAAGAATTAGCGGCCCGGTTAGAGTAATATTGCGGCCAACAAGGGAAAGAAGCCCAAGGTGTAGATTCGCCAGGGTCGGCTCAACTACACCAGTCTAACAGAACTCCCAGAAGGTGCACCAGTGATGACGGGTACATTCCTTGTCCATAATCAAACTGCTCTTATTTTGTTTGATTTGGGAGCATCTCATAGTTTCATTGGGAATAAGACTGGTGAGAGATGTAAGCTAACTGTGGGTCACACAAAAGGATCATATATGATCTCCACCCCGGGAGGGAAATTAGCTTCGGATAAGATAGTTAACCTTGTGCCTATCAAGTTAGGCCAGATCCTTTTTAGGGAAAATATCATCATCCTTGATCTAGAAGGGATAGATGTCATCTTGGGTATGGATTGCATGACCCGGCATCAGGTGATTCTGGACGTATCTGCCTGAGCTATCCACATCAACTCACCTCTACATGGCAACTTTACCCTACGCTTGTCCCACCCTGAGTACACAAATCCTTGTGCGTATCCTGTAGCCGAAACCC
Organism: Setaria italica; assembly: GCF_000263155.2. Lineage (NCBI taxonomy): Eukaryota > Viridiplantae > Streptophyta > Magnoliopsida > Poales > Poaceae > Setaria > Setaria italica. The sequence goes on along the minus strand of NC_028456.1, from coordinate 6,362,223 downwards.
AGATAGAAGACCTTCCTGTTGTCTGTGAGTACCCCGATGTATTTTCGGATGACCTGCCCGGCATGCCGCCAGATAGGGACATTGAGTTTGCCATTGAGCTACAGCCAGGCACCGCCTCGATATCAAAGAGACCTTATCAGATGCCACCCATCGAGCTGGCTGAGTTAAAAACCCAATTGCATGACCTGCTGGAAAAGGGTTTTATCTGACCCAGTACTTCACCATGGGGTTGCCCCGCCTTGTTCGTGAAGAAGAAGGATGAGAGTCTACGCATGTGTGTGTACTACCAACCCCTCAATGCGGTGACTATCAACAATAAGTATCCTCTTCCCCGCATTGATGTCCTATTTGACCAGTTAGCTAGAGCCAGAGTATTTTCAAAGATTGATCTTCGCTCTGGTTACCATCAAATCAAGATCCAACCATGTGACATTCCCAAGACTGCCTTCTCCACAAGATATGGACTGTCTGAGTACCTGGTTATGTCTTTTGGACTCACCAATGCACCCGCTTACTTCATGTATCTCATGAATTCGGTGTTCATGCCCAAGTTGGACAAATTCGTCGTGGTATTCCTTGATGATATTCTGGTGTACTCGAAGAACGAAGAAGAACATGCCGAGCATCTTCATGTGGTTCTTCAGCATTTGAGGGATCATCAGCTATATGCTAAGTTCTCCAAGAGTGAGTTCTGGTTAGAGAGTGTTAAATTCTTGGGACACATGATCTCTCGGAATGGCATAGCAGTTGACCCCAGCAAGGTACAAGAGGTCATGGACTGGAAGCCACCCACTTCAGTTCATCAGATTCAAAGTTTTCTTGGTCTAGTAGGATATTATCGGTGTTTCATCCCGAATTTCTCAAAAATAGCCAAGCCTATGACTAAACTGTTAAAGAAGGGAGCCAAATTTACCTGGAGTGATAAATGTGAAGAAGCCTTCCACACCCTGAGAAGACTCCTGACTTCTGCCCCAGTCTTAGCCCAGCCCGACTCTTTTAAGTCGTTCAACGTTTAATGTGATACCTCCGGCACTGGACTTGGATGTGTTCTTATGCAAGACAACCAAGTCATTGCCTATGCCTCACGCGCGTTACGGCCTCATGAACTGAACTACCCTACCCATGATCTAGAATTGGCAGCAGTGATTCACGCCTTAAAAATATGGAGGCACTATCTAATGGGCACTCACTGCAATATTTACACTGATCACAAGAGCCTTAAGTACATTTTTACCCAGGCCAACCTTAATATGCGCCAAAGAAGATGGTTAGAGCTGATCAAGGATTATGATTTGGAAGTGCATTATCACCCCAGCAAAGCCAACGTAGTAGCAGATGCTCTTAGCCGCAAGACCCATTGCAATTGCTTGTCGGCAACCAACTTCACAGAAACTCTATGTCATGAGATGGGAAAACTTAGTTTGGAAATTATTTCCCATGGCACTCTCGGTCATGTTTCCCTAGAGTCTGCCTTGGAAGACCAAATTGGGTCGGCACAGTTAGAAGATGAGGAATTAAAGCTAATTAAGAGGAAAATTGCACAGAAGAATGAAGGGTATAAGCAGTTCCGACAGGATGAGAAGGGAATAGTGTACTATGAGAACCGACTTGTTATTCCATCTAACCCCGACCTTAGAAAGCAAATCCTGGATGAAGCCCATCTCTCCAAGTTCTCAATCCATCCTGGTAGCAATAAGATGTATCACGACCTCCATCAAACTTTTTGGTGGAGTGGAATGAAACCAGAAATTGCACGCAATGTCTCAGAGTGCGACATGTGTCAACGTGTCAAAGCAAGCCATTTGAAGGTAGCCGGTAACTTGCAACCGCTACCTATTCCGTCATGCAAATGGGAAGACATTAGCATGAATTTCATTGTTGGATTGCCCCCTACATCTTAGCGGCATGATTCCATTTGGGTTATAGTGGACCGCCTCACCAAGTCTGCACACTTTCTTCCTATTCACACCACCTACACGGTTAAGAAGTATGCTGAGCTGTATCTCGACCGCGTTGTTTCCCTGCACGGTGTGCCAAAAACGATCATATCTCATCGAGGTGTCCAGTTTGTAGCACGTTTTTGGGAACAGTTACAAACTTCACTTGGCACCAAGCTAATCCGTAGCTCAACTTATCACCCTCAGACAGATGGCCAGACGGAGAGAGTGAATCAAATCCTAGAAGATATGCTACGAGCTTGTGTCATCCAGAATGACAAGAATTGGGATAAATGCTTACCATTGGTAGAATTCTCTTCCAATAATAGCTATCAGGCTAGCTTGAAGATGGCACCATTTGAAGCCTTATATGGTCGAAGGTGTTGGACACCCTTAAATTGGTCACAAGTGGGAGAAAGGCAAACCTATGGTCCCGATCTAGTAGTAGAAGCTGAAGAGCAAGTTAAGGTAATTCAGGCAAATCTCAAGGCAGCCCAATCACGACAGAAGAGCTACTCCGACAAAAGGAGGAGACCCCTACAGTTTGACATTGGTGATCAGGTATACCTCCGAGTCTCCCTGACCAAAGGAGTTCAACGGTTTGGAGTGAAGGGGAAATTGGCTCCTTGTTACATTGATCCTTATGAGATTGTGGGAATCTGCGGACCCATTGCTTACCGGATCCAACTACCCGAACAGCTCTCAGCCATTCACAACGTCTTCCATGTCTCTCAACTGAAGAAATGTGTCTAAGTCCCGACTAAGATCTTGGAAAAAGAACAACTTGACCTTGAACCCGACTTGTCCTATGCAGAGTACCCTGCTAAAGTCCTCGACCGCAAGAAGAGGCACACCCGACGGCAAGTTGTAAAAATGTACAAGATTCTGTGGAGTAACCACATGGAAGATGAAGCAACATGGGAAACAGAGGAACATCTGAATAAGCACTTCAGAGGTTTCCTTTTCATCCAAGAAGGTAAGACCCGCAAACCCCCACTTGTGGTCCTTCCACCCGAATCTCAGGACGAGATTCTTCTTAAGGGGGGGTAGGCTATAACGACCTAGTTTTAAATCCGCTGAGCTTAATCTTAAGACAAGTCTCCTAATCTAGTTGACTCAGCCTTTCTTGAGCTATACCGGTTAAGTATGGTTTTCAGCCCAACCTAGCACCTTAGGGAGAGTTTGTCATTGGAAAGTTGAGCTGAGCATCAAGAAAACCTTTCATAGAAGGTGGGGAAAGAAGTCCCTGCTTAAACTTTGCTAATTGGACCTTGGTCCCATTTTGCCTCCAAAGATCCCCAAATCTGCAGTTCAAATCAGCCCCGACCCTTTGAAAACCAGCCAAACCGCAATTTTTCTCTAAGTTCTGAAACCAGTGTTCCTCCAAACCTTGGAGCTGTAGATCCCCAAATCCACTGCATCCTTGAGCTCGATCCAATTACAAAAGTTGGACCTTGGCTGGTGTTCTACAACTCTTGTTAAGGTAGTCAAAGTGGTGTAGTTCAGAAATCGGGAGATCAAGAGGTTGGAAGATGGACCCAGAAAAGGATCCTGCAGATCGATCGGACCAAGCGTGTCAGAGCGCGCATGCGCCCTATCTCAGAGCCCCTCTACTGTGTGGCATAACCTCACCGGCGAGCACTGCCTCACCCAGTCACTGGTCGCGACACGATGGATCAGCGCGTCTCCTTCCTAATCGCGCGCCGAAGCGCCCTGCAGACTTTTCCGCCCCGTCTCGTCTCGCCCGAGACCTTACCAGCCGCACCAGGCGCCCTACCGCTGCTGCGACCAAAGATTGGCCGCTGCCGCGACAGTCCACCTCGCCTCCCGCGTGCATCTCCTCACCAGGATCCCCGGCTGCGCCCCAACGCCTTCCGACTTTTCCGTCGTACCTCAGTCACGCTGCCCACGCGCGCGCCCCGCAACGATACCACCTTCGCCAACCACCGCGCAGGCAGTGACAACTCTTTTTCCCTGGCCTCGCCAGTCGTGTGCTGTGGCAGAGCCACTAGTTCGCGCATGCTCGCGTCGCATCGCTCGCCTTGTCACCTCACCTACAGCGCCCTCGCCTGTAGTGCCCTTCCTTCCCTCCTGTCTGCCGATACCAAGTCGCCGCAACCAAGTTGGCGCTTGACGCGACCAGGCACGCGCTCAACCTCGCCAATCCTTCCACTCGGCAAAACCGCGCTTGCCTAGCACTATCTTCCTTGCCCAATGCCATAGGATCCTGTCTCCGGAGCTCTGCTTCGCCGGCCAATAGAGACGCCGACCAATCGCCACCGCGGCAGAGCACTCCATTCTCTCTTGATCTTATCCTCACGCCGCCCGAACTCGTTCACTTCTGCGAAGCTATAAAAGGGGTACCGAAGCCTCTTATCGGAGTTCCCTTGCCACCACCAAATTGCCGCCCTTGCTTGCTTGTTCTTCTGCAGCACACTCATCGCCGCACACTCCTCTGCTTCACGCGCAAGTGCCGCCGCCTGAGCTCTCTGTGGAGCTCCCCTTTCCACCCAACGTCGTGCCTTGCTAACCCCGCCAACCATTTCGCTTTCCTTCGTGATGTGCTAGAGCTTGCTTGTTGTCCACAAGAAGCGCCGCCGCCACCGGAACACCGCCAGACCTCGCCGCCGCTCGAAACTTAGTGCCTTTCGTCGTTCCGCCTGAGCTTCCTTCTTCCTGACCCCAAGTTTTCATTAGTAGGACCAAAGGTGAGGTGCCGACCCCTTCCAGTTCGCCCAACCCCTATCTGTTTCGCCCGACCCCTATCTGTTTTGCCTGACCCCTGTCTGCCTCGCTCGAGGGCTCGGTTGTATCCTTTTCTTTTAACCAAGGGTATCTGTGTAAAATTTTGGGGACTTTTCTGTGTCAAGTCTGAGGACCCCGATATAGTTATTTCTTAGGTCTAAGGGTCACCTCATAAGTTTTCCCGATCCGACTCTTTTATCTTGCTCTAAATCAATAGAAGCTTAGGAAATTCATCTTAAATCGAGGAAAAATCAGAAAAATGTGAAATCACTTGGGTTGGAATCCTCTTGCTGAGTAGAATCCAATGAAATGGGTTTCACACCTTTCCTGTAGTTTTGCTACAGTTTCTAGGCTAAATCCTTGCAAGTGTTGTCGAAATAACCGTCTAAGTAAATTAACCCTTGCATTTGCATTCCGTTTAGAACTAAACCTCGCTGACGGCACGTACGAGCTACACCCAGTGCCAGAAGATGGAGTTGTAGCCGAGCTGCCACGTGCAGGAGCTGAACCCGAGAGCGCCGAAGATCAGTTCGCTTCTACCCCGCTCGAAGGCAAGCCCTGGAGCATAACCTTGGAGCATAACCCAATCTTTCTAAACTTGCGCATGCCTTCATTTGTATGTATGTGCATTATGTTATAGGAGTTGTTTGAAACCATAGATGCATGACTTAGTTCCCTTGATCTGAACACCAGTATGGTAGGCTGAGTAGTTGCAGTGCTTAACAGGACTCGGTAAAAATTGAGTGATTCCCTGTCACTCGCGAGTTATAGGAGTTGCTTGTTCTCCTTTGTCACCACTATAAGGACGATGGTCGGTGGATGGCCCTGTCTGTCTACATGAAATTGGTTTAAGGTCGAAAAGTGTTGGTGTTCATGATCAAGTGTTTGAAAGTACTAACCTCATACCTAGTATGGGATGGGGAAGCTTAGTACCTGATTGAACCAAGACGTGAGCGGTTTGATCCACTGTCTCTGGAATAGAGTTTCCCTTGCGGCCGCATGTGGTTACTAGTGCGGTCATAGAACGGCAGAGGCTGGGTCTGTGGAGCCTTGTACCAAGAGAAGTGGGCCCGACACAGGTCAGGGGATTCATGGGGATGGCCGACAAGGGAAGCGACCCTCTGTGGTGCGCGGATATCGTGAGATTAGGCTCGCCATGCATGGTTAAGAAATTTGAATCGATTCGTCTGCCTCTCACAGTGTGAGACTGCTTGATCACTATGCTACACTGAGTAAGAATGGAACTTGATGATGTTCATGATATGAATGCTTATCGTAAATTGCTTGGAAACTTCTGCTTGTTTAGCATAGCTGCTAACCTAGTCTGGTAAACAAACTTAGAACTAGGAGCTAAAATTTTGAAAGTAAGGACATACCATAGTCGCTTTTAGCAAAACAAACCCCTCAGCCAACGAGCCTTGCATGTCTAGAAGTTGGTGTAGTTTTCCACTAGTCGGTTAAGTCTTGTTGAGAATATCCCCCGCGGCCGGTTGGGGGTGCTGCTCCCGGATGACGAGCGCACCCGGCCGGGGGGCCAGAACATACTCCTCCTCTTCCTCCTCCTTGATGTCTTCCTCCTCATCCTCGTTGTCATCGTCGTCGTCGTCCGACATGACCGCGCCCCGCCACCGCCTTTGGAACTCCTTGGCAGCCCTCTTGCTCTTCCTCACCGTCTCTTTGTCTTTTCTCTTTTTCTGCTTCTCGTCAAGGAGGCGGTTCTGCTGCCGCCGCTCTGCATCCTCGGGCACCGGCGGGTGCGAGGCCACGACTTGGGTCATATTGCCCTGTAGATACAAGGACCCCGTGTCAGAACGACAAACCAAGAAGTGCAAGAAAGAAGAATGAGAGTGCAAAATCCTCACCAGCTGGATGAAATCCTCTTCCGGGCGCATCGGAGGGTGATCGGGCACCGGGTAAACGGCATCCTTGTTCTCCAGCACCTCCCGGATGTGCTGCTCGACCTCGGCGTCGGCAAGTACGCCCATCGCAAGGACGGTGCCCTCGGTCAGTGTGTTAGGAACCATGTCATCGAGCAAGCGAGCTCAGAGCATCAGCGGCACCACCCTCCGAGTGTGGTATGCCCCGATAACTCCGGCCCCCGTCAGGCCCTTTTCCTTTAGGCGGGAGATGGCCCGAAGCAGACCGGCGATATGCTTCTTCTCCTTCTCGACCGGACCATACAACCATAGGTCCTGTGTTGCTTCAATGACGCGGCCGGTGAACTCTGGCAAGGGGGACTCAGAGTAGTTCTTCACATAGAACCACTGCTAGTGCCACCCCTTGTGGGACACCGCGGTCTTCATCGACATGTATTCTTTGGCACAGTTCTGGCGAAGGTGGATGCCGGCGCACCCCATCAGCACCAAAATTGTTCACATCTGGGTCCCCCTCTTCTTGGTCCTCTGATACAGGCTGACCGTGAAGAAGTACTTCCATAGCGAGAAGTTGGCCTCGATTCCTAAGTACCCTTCGCACAGCGCAACGAACACCACGATATGTTGGATCCCATTGGGATTGAGATGCTGCAACTCAAGCCCGTAGTAGTGCAGCAACCCATAGAAGAAGAGGCTCGGCGGAGCCATGAACCCCCTCTCATGGAAGTGCATGAATGAGATGACGTAGCCGCCATCTGGATGCGGCGCATCTTCCCTCCCGGGCAACCGCCACTCGTCCCGTGTGGTACTCTTGCAAAGGAGGCCCTTCTTCATGAGGCCGTCAGCATGCCAGGTGCCGAAGCTCGAGCGCGTCCAGGACTCCATCGCTAAGGGGGTGGAAAGCTCGACGACGGAAGGCGAAGAAAGCTGCTGCGCTGAGTGAAGGAAGGCGAAAGGTGCGCCAGAAGGAGAAAGGGTTTGAGAATGGGTGTGGGTGGAACCGGCGAGGCAGACTCCCCCGTCTTATAGGGGGGGCGCGGGAAGCGACAGGGGCGGCCCTATCGCAGTTATTGCAGGGCTAGGTACGCCCCGTCACCCCTACCTTTTTGGGAGACCGTGTGCATGAACTGCTGCAAGGAACATCTCCACTTTCCTCGTTTTGCGGGCTTGGTACTCTTCACCACTTCACCTCCCTAGAAGCGCACGCGCATGACATCCCCACGTACGGCCCGGAGCCCACCAATTGGTAAAAAGGGATACGGAGTTGAAAATGCTCCTACGGCCCATTACGGTCCAAGGGTTCGAAGGCTGGCCCACCATGGGTTCGACAGTCGCCCCAGGACACACCCGAGCAAGAGGTGAGAAGGGACGGGTCCGCTAGCGGCCATCACCCAGGCGAGCGAAAGCCAAGGGCGTCTCGACCTCACGTTCGAGTTCGGACTGGCATCTAAGTTCATGGTTTTTCCCCGAAGAAAGGCAACGAGCCCCCGGATCCAATCGAATGGACTCGGGAACTATATGAACTGGCCAGTCGGAATCTGGGGTACGCCACCAGCTTGGCTTGAGCCTTACCCCCCCCCCCAAACGGGGACCGGGACTCCACTCGAACCGACCCGTTCACAGCTCAACGAGCACCATGGTTCGTCTGGCGAGGATAGCGTGGCACGGCTCACCCCCTCCGTCCCAGTGAACGGACGCTTGAGGGGTAATGATCTAAAGTCGATCTAGCCTCCCGATCGGTCTCCTGCAACGCGCGGGGGCTCGGGGGCTAGCATCGCAACCAACGACCACGCGTGTGGTCGCGATTTGGAGTCTTGGAGTAGGAGTGGTCAGCGAAATGAGCCATCCTCAGGGCACTTTGTCTAATCAAGCTCCCCAGCCAAGTCGAACGAACGAAACTTCTTCTCCCTGATCAACTGCAGCTTGCAGGACAAACAAGGATCCCCGACGAACGACGAATGCAGCCTCTGGAGGAGCATCCTATGCTCCACCAATGGCTCAAGGGCTACTGTTGGGGGAAAATATTAACGACCTCCTTATGCTCCTTAAACAACAATCGTAAAGGCCTGGGCCCACCTACGGTGACAGCGACCTCCACCGACTTGACATGGAGAGGGAGTTTTTCCACTTCGCCTCGCTCGACCCAAGGTCCCGGGGTCGTACACGCCCGACCCCTCACCGCAAAACTCCACCTCGCACGACCCACGGTCCTAGGGTTGGATGCGCCCAACCCCTCGCCGTAAGGCTCCGCCTCGCCTGATCCCGGGCGCAGGGGGTCGGACTCATCCGGGCCCACAAGGTAAGGATCCGCCTCAGGCGCAGACTAGCAGACGAGGGCATAGATCTCGTGGGCCCCCACCAATCTCGCCATAAATGCGCAATGGCTCTAGCGCGCAGGAAGGTGCCCGTACTCCTCGATGTGACCCACCACAGTACCCGGGCGGTACACTGTAGCCACGACCGCACAAGCTACGGTGGCACCGCTCCAGTTCGCTATCTCTCCTATCCGTCGAAGGGCACTCATTACCCGCGCCCCCAGCACAGGAGGGAGCGCCACCTGGTTTCACGGTCGGTCCATCGACAGAGATGTATTAGCCACGCCTCACGGTCAACATGCAGGGCTATAGAGGATGGCCGTCCCCCACGACAAGCACAGTTGCGGTGGCCGAACATCATCATCATGCCTGGCAACGACGGTCGACTGGAAGATCGTTGACAGGATCCAACGACAGCCGCCCCCCTCCGGCGGCCACGCTGACGGGAGACAAAGACGGAGGGGAAGGCGGCGATGCGCGGACTCGGTCCTACTCCCTGTGTTTTACTTTACTTAGCTTGTCTCTTTTACTTCTCCTGACGCCTGGCTCACTTGTAACTCCTGTGTTCTCCTTGCACTATAAAAGGAGGACCAAGGGCTCCAAGACAGGGATGACACTCAAGCCAACCGAACTCACACCCTCTCCTCATGAGCATCAGTGCACACCCAAGAGACTTGGAACCGGCTCCCTCTCTCGCCTGTTTGTAACCCCTATTATAGACCCTGCATGAGTAATACGAGCAACTCCCCATACTGGACGTAGGGCTATTCCTGCCCGAACTAGTCTAACCGCGTGTCCTCTCATGCAACCATCCGAGCCTTACGCGCATAAAACAAATTTACTTGCCGGAGTCTTGATCCGCTATTCTTGATAATGACACTAGTGGAATGAAACACTTAACTAAGCACTAATCAATATAATTGGCAAGCTCTATATGAATACGATTAAGAGGATGAAAGAGCTAATCAATCTAAGATAAAGCTGATGGAGATATTGATGTAAACAAGATAGGTGGAACACTTGTCCAAGGGATCTAGAATCACTTGCAAATGCAATCGCCAAGAGTGAACGAATCCGATCTAAATGTCATCTAAGATAGGTGTGTACCATGCTCAACATGTTCCCTCCCGCATAATGTCACTACACAAGGGTAATCACCTATTCAACAATAAGAACACGTTATGTTGATGGTTCTAGGCATGCAATCATCGTAGCATTGCATCCCAAGGTAACACTGGCTAGCATTTCATGTAAAAGCTTCATAAAAAAATATATGATAACAAAGTGATCTCAACAAATGGTTCATCGATTATAATCAAGATTTCCCTTCAACCCAAGGACAAACAGAGACTTTACCACATGATCTTACACATGTTGACGCACAAAGGGGTAAACAAGACTCTGGAGATCAACCAGAGTGAAGGGCACGTTAAATGGACACCGGGGGACCTAGGGCGATTGGCCTGAGCACCCACAAGCCGTTCTTCCCTCCTCTTGGGCTCTGCCTTCGCCAACCTTCTATAGATTTGATATCTTTTCTGTTCCTAACCTTATGGTGGTGGTGGAATGGGTTTAGTTCTTATGTGTGTTCTCTCCTCTTCCTGTGGTCCTTCAAGGGTATTTATATTCCTCTCCCAATCGGTTGGGAGGCGGCTGTTGACAGCAATTAGCATGCTAGTTTGAACCGCAAGCGCACGAATCAATTGTAGCTTTTTCCTCAGAGTAATCCCCCAAGGTTTATCAATCCATGGAACTTGTAGCACAATATCTATTTCAACTAGCATTGTTAGTATTAGCTTAGTGTTTATGAGATATAGATCCAATCTACTCAACATGTACAGACAGATAACAGATAGAGTAGAGGTAATCAATCTAAAGCAACCTAGACTATAAATATATTGTAATTCTAAGTATGGATAACAAAGCAACACAGATATAATCTTAGTAAAAAGAATCTTTAAATCCACACCTCCGGTCCAGCTCCCAAAACCCCCCACCTTACACAAGAAAGATCCTATTATGATCACCTCTATCAGCGCAATAAGGTTAAGGGCACAATCAAAAGAACATGTTATACTCATCAGTAGAACAGGCATGCAAATCTGGTCACCACGACCATAAGAACACCATAAGCAATCTATCAGCTTGTTGGACGTATGCCCTAGAGGCAATCATAGAGATGATGATATTCGAAATCAAGGTTTATACGCCAGGCGCATGAGATGTGCAATAATAGATTGGATCTACTACCGGGTCAGAATTTTGCCGTATGAGTGCGCTTCGGTAAAACAGCCGTAACTTTTCGGTACGATTTCGGATTGAAGCGAATTTTATATGAAAATTGATCTACAAGAAAAAGTTACACATGAAATTAGATTTTCCAAATTCAGCTTGGAAGATGGAGTTATTGGCCTTTGAAGTTTGGAACGTTAGAACGCCTAACTCTGTTTTGCAGGATGGATTGATCTTGTGATCAGTATGGCCCCTTTGTGTGTGTGATGCATGTGTGTAACTCATTCGTGACCTGCATGTCGCGCGTACAGCAACACAGCTAGAGCCATATGTGTTGTCACTTTAATGTATTTAATGGTCTGCGTACCAATCTGTGATGATCCAAGCAACTATAAAATCTACATTGCTAGCTATTAGGTGTAATAGCATGTTCTAGTTCTTGGAGGACTCATCACTAGGAGGATGGTGAACATGGAAAATGGAGATGGAGATCACCATGCTGAAAAGGTTCTATGGAGATGGAAATCACCATAAGAAAACGAGCCATACTGTGTCACAACTGTGTGAATGCTATTCTTTATGTGTTTACTTCCTGCATAATGCGATGTTAGAAGTAGAATGATCCCACACAAAGTTTAAGTTTGTATGCCCTCCCAACTAAAACTTGCACCTTCCCATGTCTTGTACAATTGGTGGTGGGTCTATGAAATTAGGGTGCCACTAGTTTTCCTTGACTAGACGGGTTTGTGTCGGACACTTACATGCATAAGGGTTGGTTTGCTTAACAAGGTTATCTTAATGGTTAAGGACCTTGGGGCATAAAGGTTGGGCGCCGAGACATGGAGATGTCACCCAGTAACAGGAGTCATATGTGATATGTTTAATAAGGAGTTGCTTACCGATCTACCTTGTTTTCTAGCGGTGATGCTAAAACTCACTAGTAGACTTGTTAGTTGTGGATCCCGAATCAGTAAGTATCAATAGAGGGATATTGATTTTAGTGGGAGTAGATTCTGTTAAATAGTTTAATGTGATTTGCTCTATCATAGATACGTTTGTCTTAGTGTATTTTGCATTACTTTTGTTGTAGATTAATGGCACCTAGCAACACCACACCATTTGCTTTGCGTTCGGTCCTTGAGAAGGACAAGTTGAATGGAACAAACTACTCGGATTGGATCCATACCCTGAGAATTGTTCTCAGGGCTGAGAAAAAGGAAGATGTTCTAGACAACCCACTACCAGAAGAACCTGCTGATGATGCACCTGCTGCTGCTAAGAATGCTTACAAGAAAGCATGTGATGCTAACCTCAAAGTAAGCTGCCTTATGCTTGCTTCCATTGAACCCGAGCTGTAGATGTAGTTCAAAACAAACCATGAGGTGCACGATATGATAGTGGCACTTAGAGACATGTTCCAAACACAGGCCAGGACTGAAAGGTTCAATGTGTCTAAGGCTTTTGTGGAGAGCAAGCTAGCAAAAGGCGCAGCAGTAGGACCACACGTAATCAAGATGGTTGGTTACACTCAACGGTTGGAGAAGCTAGACTTCCCACTTGGCCAAGAGTTGGCCACTGATTTCATTCTTTCATCTCTTCCATCTAGCTATGGGAACTTCATCTCAAACTACCATATGCATGGGATGGAGAATGGTCTGAATGAACTATGTGGCATGCTTAAAACAGCAGAGCCTGACATTAAGAAAAGTGCTAGTAGCAGCCATGTGACGGCTATACAGAACAAGCCTAGCTTTAAGAAAAAGGCCAATTCTTGCAAGAAGAAGGGAAAGGCTGCCAAGCCTAACCCAGCGCCCAAGGTTAAAGCTGGACCTGGACCTGCTCCAGACAAAGAGTGCTTTTATTGTCACGAAATTGGTCACTGGAAGAGAAATTGCAAGCAGTACCTAGCTTTGTTGAAGAATGGCGGAAGTAAGAGTACTTCCACCTCAGGTACGCTTGTTGTTAATGTTATAGACAACATATTTCTCATTGATACAATTATTAACTCTTGGGTATTTGATATCGAATCAGTTGCTCATATTTGCAATTCGATGCAGCGAATGATAAGAAGTAGAAGCGTTGAAAAGGGAGAAGTTGATTTCCGCATGGGCAATAATGCAAGAGTTGCTGCGTTGACTGTCGGGATGATGCAACTCCACCTCCCCACATGATTTATTATGGAATTGAATAATTGTTATTTTGTTCCTAAATTAAGTCAAAACATTATGTCTCCTTCATGTTTGATGAAGGATGGTTATTCATTTGCGAGTGAAAACAATAGTTGTGTGATCTCTAAGAATGATATGTTTATGGCTTTTGCACCCATTGTGAATGAATTGTTTGTTTTAAATCTTGATGGTTCAGCTGTCTATAACATAAATGCTAAAAGGCCTCGTGTAACAACTCTACCTAAATTAAGTGCCTTTAAATCTAAACAAGTGGTTAGTCACTAAGCAAAGAGGTGAAATTTCCATTTTGACCCTAAGAAGCTCTTTTTGGAGTTTAAAATAAAAATTGAGATTTTATATGCAAACTTAAATTTTTTCCTAAATAAGACTTGTAAAACGTTTAATTTCAAACAACTTTTGTTAAAGATAGCTTGGCTAATTCGGAGTGGGAGAAGGTAAAAAACCGGAGTCAAAATAGGAGTATTAAGCAACCCTATAAACCACCCTTATCCCGGAATTTAAGTTTTCCTTCAACTTTGCAACCTGTTATCTCACGAATTCATATCTAACCTCAAGTCAGACCCTAAATAAAAGTTGTATTCCCTTGAGTGTGTCCCAACTTTGTTACAATGACCTAGGTCCAAATCGAATCCAAACCTGCTCAAATTCTTGCTCAAAGTTGGGTAAAATAGTCAACTCAGCCCCCTGGGCATTCCAACGCTAAGTCTGGAAACTGTCCAGAGTGAGCCTCTTGGCGAGGGCGTTCCTCCAAATTTTTGAACTAAACTCAAGAAAAACCCTTAATAGAAGTTGAAGTCCTCAGTTTGGAGAGCAACTCCTTTAATAACGCTTTGGTCTAATTCAACTTAGAAGTTGCCCTAAAGTCGACTCAAAGATAGCCAAACTCCTGAAATTCAACCCCTTCTGCCAAAATGGCTAAGTCTGAATTCTCAGATTTTTGGCAAACTTTGGCTCGAGCTATCTCCAAATACTTTCAAAATCTGAACAAACACCTTAAATAAAGAATGAACTACAACCAGAGTTGTACAAGTTTGCTTAAATGATTTTTGAACGTTTAGTTGAAAAATCTTGAGAGGGGAGCTCCCAAAGCCGGTCAGGCTTGCTGCCCGACGTAGCCTCGACGCCCGCGCGCCCGGGGCATGTTCGCCCGCGCGCCGCATGGCCGCCGGCCACCGGCAGCTCGCCAGCGCCCTATCCCCGGTGAGACAGCGACAGGGCAGGAGCCACGGCGCCCAACCCGCGCCTGCGACAAGACGGGGAGCGTCGGGCTGGCCAACCGCTGGCCGAGCGCATCCCTCGCCCCTGCTGCACATCTGCTCCGTCCAACTGGAGCTTCGCCTGCTCGCCGGAGAAACCGCCACGCCGTCGTCGCCCCGCGCCTTCGCCCGCTCTCCTAACCCAAGCCTTGGCCCTTCACTTCGCCCTCCTGACAGACCGGAGGCACGCGCCACGCTTCGCCCGAGGCCAATCACGGCAGGAGAGCGCCCGGAGCTCCGCTTCCCCAGCCCAATGGTGTCGCTGGCCAATGGCCACCTCGCCCGCGCACCCGCTGCTCCCCAGCCTTATCCTCCCACCACCGGAGCCCCACCTCGACCCTCTGCTCCACCGCTGCCCTATAGAAGGGCCGAGCTTGCCGTTAGCGGCACCCTTTGCCACCTCCCGCTCACCGTGCCCCTGCTTTTCCTCTGCGCCGCCGCTAGGCTCCCATGGAGCTCCCACCTCCGCACCACCCCGCACTTCGACGACTTCTCCGCCCGCTTCGCCACCCCCTCCGCGCATGTCTCCGAGCAGCTCGTGGCCTCCCCGATGCCGCCAATGCGCCGGAACGCCACCTGCACCACCAAGCCCAGTCGCCGCCGCCGTGTTCCGACCCTCGCCGGGGATTTCACCGCTGCCGTCGCGCGCACCCCCCGGGATGACATTACGTCTTCCCCAGTCTTTCTAGGGGCCTGGGCGCAAAACTCAGGGACCCCTACGCGTTTAAACCTTAGACTCAAGGGGTAGAGTGAAAGTTTGCCACGGTTTTTAGTTTAAAAATAGGCAGAAAAAGAGTTAAATTTGTAAATGCCCAGTAAATCGTAGAAAAATCAGAAAAATGCCAAACCACTTTTGTTGGAATCCTTGCTCTGTCTAGTTCCTAAGAAAAATAAGTTTACTCATGTTACTATTGTAAGTAATATCCTATGCTTTTAGTTATGATTTAGGCCTTTTAAGTCATAGTAAATAGAAGAAAGGTGAGAAAAATGTAAAACCAACTTTGTGATGCTTGTTGCTATGTGTAGAAGCTTAGAAAAATCATTAGGGCTCTGGTCTAGAACTTAAAGTCACTGCTTTAACTTTATTTTGGGAATCTAAGATTAAATCTTCCTTTTTGCATAAGTTTTGATCCAGAGCTCCGAAAAATGGAAACCAGTTGGGTTAAGTTTGTTTTGCAGTATAGTTTGTAGGAAAAATATGAGTTTTGGTAAAAATCAGAAATAAATCACCTTCCTTGTTAAGCATGTTTAAATACAAGGAAAATAGAGAAAATAGTTGTCCTTCTCCAAAAATCATGAAAAATTCACCAAAGCTCCTGTAGCACACCTTTAACATACTGGTAAAAATTCACCCTCTGTTTCACTGTAATTTTGAAGATAGAAAATGTTAAGCTCATGCTACCTTTAATAATGAAATGCATATAATTCCTTTTGGGATCATCGAGTGGCTTCCAAAAATTTACAGTAACTTATTAATTGCTTAAGGTTCTGTAATTTTCTCAGTACCTTTAGCTGTTGTTTGGTTATGAAATCATTTTTGGTTAATTAATCAACCTAAAGGAATAAAAGGAAGCACAAATTCTAATACGCTAAATAAGTGGAAATAATTAGGCTCGCCATGCATGGTTAAGAAATTCGAATCTATTCATCTGCCTCTCATAGTTTGGGACTGCTTGATCACTATGCTACACTGAGTAAGAATGGAACTTGATGGTATTGATGATATGAATGCTTATCGTAAATTGCTGGGAAACTTCTGCTTGCCTAGCATAGCTGCTAACCTAGTCAGGTAAACACACTTAGAACTGGGAGCTAAAATATTGAAAGTAAGGACATACTGTAGTCGCTTTTGGCAAAACAAACCCCTCAGCCAAAGAGCCTTGCATGTCTAGAAGTTGGTGGAGTAGTTTTCCACCGGTCGGTTATGTCTTGTTGAGCATAATTGCTCAACCTTGCTTGTGGCACATCTTTCAGGCGATGTCAAAGTTCTTGAGTTTGCTGCTGTTGGCACTTGGCCTCCCCAGCTCCCGCGTGGGTGGACGGTCAAGTGGGATCCCTCCGCGGATGGCAAGGATAGGGATTAGTGATGTCATGATCGGCCTCATCAGTGACATCCGACCCCGGCGCTAGCTTCCGTGGTTTATCTTTTCGCGGCTTGTGAACTCTACAAACTAATTGAATGTCGAACCAGTGTTGTAAGAAATTAATGTACTTGTGTATTCTCGGGTGATCTATTGTATTCTCTGGAACCACTCACCTTCGTGTGAGCTTTGCTATTTCGGTCTTGTGTAGTGGTCTTATTGGATGAAATCCAACGGACTGCCGAGTTAACTTCATTAAAGCATATGATCGCGTGTCAGGCGACTTAATTGTGCTTTAGCTAAGTTAATCTGAGCAGTTCCGCCACACGCCCCCATCTCTACCACCGACATCGTCTCCACCGACGTCGTCGCCGCCCCCGCGGTCGGGGCCTCGAACGCTAATGCCTCCCCCGTCGGTTCTTCCTCTGCCTTGTCATCAAGGTTTATCACCTTGCCGGGCAGAGGAACCTCAGGGGCAACATCTTGTCCCGTAGGGTCGGCTGCGGAGGCAGAAGGCGGAACAGGGGTCGGCCCCTATCCCGTGCCCGACTGCGGCACCCTTCCTCCAGTCGCCGCCACAGAGGCCGTCTCTGCAGGAGGCCCCGCGGCCTCTCCGACAACACCACTGCTCGCCGCCGGTGGGGTCATGGTCCGCCCCACGGAGGCAGTCGACACCAGGAGCGCCTTCTTTGGCGCCAGCGGCGGGACGAAGTCCAGAGGAGTGGCGCTGTGAAACAACGATAACTTCATCAAAAACGGCTTGATGCCAGGAAAGGAATAAGGTACGTGAGGAATTTCCACTTACCTCCCCTTAGCGCGAGGACGACGGGCGCGCTTCGCCTCTGAGTTCGACGCCGATCCCAGGGCATCCGGCAGCGGCCACTTGCCACTACTCCTCTGCTCGCATGACGCAGGCAGAGGGTCGGCGGTTGGCTCCGTCGACTCCCAAGGCGCGCCCCTCGCCGACCCCTGGGGCATGGCCCCAGAGCCCCACGGGATCGGGTCTTGGGTAGGCGGTCCACTCGACCTGTCCCCTGTGGCCGGTTGGGGGTCCTGCTCCCGGATGACGAGCGCACCCGGCCGGGGGGCCAGAACATACTCCTCCTCTAACTCCTCATCCTCGTCATCATCATCGTTGTCGTCTGACACGACCGCGCCTCGCTGCCGCCTTTGGAACTTTTTGGTGGCCCTCTTGCTCTTCCTTGCCGTCTCTTTGTCTTTTCTCTTTTTCTACTTCTCGGCGAGGAGGCGGTTCTGCCGCCGCCGCTCTGCGTCCTCGGGCACCGGTGGGTGCGAGGCCACCACCTGGGTCATATTGCCCTGTAGATACAAGGACCCCGCGTCAGAATGACAAACCAAGAAGTGCAGGAAAGAAGAATGAGAGTGCCGAATCCTCACCAGCTGGATGAAATCCTCGTCCGGGCGCATCGGAGGGTGATCGGGCACCGGGTAAATGGCGTCCTTGTCCTCCAGCACCTCCCAGACGCGCTGCTCGACCTTGGCATCGGCAAGTACACCCGTCGCAAGGACGGTGCCCTCGGTCGGCGTGTTGGGAACCATGCCATCGAGCGAGCGATCCTGGAGCATCAGCGGCACCACCCTCCAAGCGTGGTAGGCCCCGATAACTCCGGCCCCGGTCAGGCCCTTTTCCTTCAGGCGGGCGATGGCCTGAAGCAGAACGGCGATATGCTTCGTCTCCTTCTCGACTAGACCGTACAACCATAGGTCCGGCGTTTCTTCAATGACGCGGTCGGTGAACTCCGGCAAGGGGGACTCAGAGTAGTTCTTCACATAGAACCACTACTGGTGCCACCCCTTGTGGGACACCGCGGTCTTCATCGCCATGTATTCTTTGGCGCGGTTCTGGCGAAGTTGGATGCTGGCGCACCCCATCAGCACCAGAATTGTCTACATCTGGGTCCCCCTCTTCTTGGTCCTCTGATACAGGCTGACCATGAAGAAGTACTTCCAGAGCGAGAAGTTGGGCTCGATTCCCAAGTACGCCTCGCACAGCGCGACGAACGCCGTGATATGCTAGATCCTGTTTGGATTGAGATGCTGCAGCTCGAGCTCATAGTAGTGCACCAACCCGCGGAAGAAGAGGCTCGGCAGAGCCACGAACCCCCTCTCATGGAAGTGTGCGAACGAGATGACATAGCCGCCATCCGGATGCGGCGCATCTTCCCTCCCGGGCAAGCATCACTCGTCTCGTGCGGTCCTCTTGTAAAGGAGGCCCTTCTTCACGAGGCCGTCGACGCGCGAGGTGCCGAAGCTTGAGCGCGTCCAGGACTCCATCGCTAAGCGGGTGAAAAGCTCGACGACGGAAGGTGAAGAAAGCTGCTGTGCTAAGCGAAGGAAGGCGAAAGGTGCGCGAGAAGGCGAAAGGGCTTGAGAATGGGTGCAGGTCGACCCGGCGAGGCAGACTCCCCTGTCTTATAGGGGGGCGCGCGAAGCGAAAGGGGTGGCCCCATTGCAGTTATTGCAGCGCCAGGTATGCCCCGTTACCCCCACTTTTTTGGGAGACCGTGCGCCATGATCTGCTAGTAGCAGCCATTTGATGGCTATACAGAACAAGCCTAGCTTTAAGAAAAAGGCCAATTCTTGCAAGAAGAAGGGAAAGGCTGCCAAGCCTAACCCAGTGCTCAAGGTTAAAGCTGGACCTGGACCTGCACCAGACAAAGAGTGCTTTTATTGTCACGAAATTGGTCAGTGGAAGAGAAATTGCAAGCAGTACCTAGCTTCGTTGAAGAATGGCGGAAGTAAGAGTACTTCCACCTCAGGTACACTTGTTGTTAATGTTATAGACAACATATTTCTCATTGATACAATTATTAATTCTTGGGTATTTGATACCGAATCGGTTGCTCATATTTGCAATTCGATGCAGGGAATGATAAGAAGTAGAAGCATTGAAAAGGGAGAAGTTGATTTCCGCATGGGCAATAATGCAAGAGTTGCTGCGTTGACTGTTGGGATGATGCAACTCCACCTCCCCACAGGATTTATTATGGAATTGAATAATTGTTATTTTATTCCTAGTTTAAGTCAAAATATTATGTCTCCTTCATGTTTGATGAAGGATGGTTATTCATTTGCGAGTGAAAACAATGGTTGTGTGATCTCTAAGAATGATATGTTTATGGCTTTTGCACCCATTGTGAATGGATTGTTTGTTTTAAATCTTGATGGTTCAGCTGTCTGTAACATAAATGCTAAAAGGCCTCGTGTAACAACTCTACCTAAACTAAGTGCCTTTAAATTTAAACAAGTGGTTAGTCACTAAGCAAAGAGGTGAAATGTCCATTTTGACCCTAAGAAGCTCTTTTTGGAGTTTAAAATAAAAATTGAGATTTTATATGCAAACTTAAATTTTTTCCTAAATAAGAGCTGTAAAACATTTAATTTCAAACAACTTTTGTTAAAGATACCTTGGCTAATTCGGAGTGGGAGAAGGTAAGAAACCGGAGTCAAAAAAGGAGTATTAAGGAACCCTATAAACCACCTAAGTCCCGGAATTTAAGTTTTCCTTCAACTTTGCAACCTGTTATCTCACGAATTCATATCTAACCTCAAGTCAGACCCTAAATAAAAGTTGTAGTCCCTTGAGTGTGTCCCAACTTTGTTACACTGACCTAGGTCCAAATCAAATCCAAACCTGCTCAAATTCTTGCTCAAAGTTGGGTAAAACAGTCAACTCAGCCCCCTGGGCATTCCAACGCTAAGTCTCGAAACTGTCCAGAGTGAGCCTCTTGGCGAGGGCGTTCCTCCAAATTTTTGAACTAAACTCAAGAAAAACCCTTAATAGAAGTTGAAGTCCTCAGTTTGGAGAGCAACTCCTTTAATAACGCTTTGGTCTAATTCAACTTAGAAGCTGCCCTAAAGTCGACTCAAAGATAGCCAAACTCCTGAAATTGAACCCCTTCGACCAAAATGGCTAAGTCTGAATTCTCAGATTTTTGGCAAAGTTTGGCTCGGGCTATCTCCAAATCCTTTAAAAATCTGAACAAACACCTTAAATAAAGTTTGAACTACAACCAGAGTTGTACAAGTTTGCTCAAAGGAGTTTTGAAAATTTAGTTGAAAAATCTTGAGAAGGGAGCTCCCAAAGCTGGTCAGGCTTGCTGCCCGATGTGGCCTCGACGCCCGCGCGCCCGGCGCATGTTTGCCCGCGCACCACGCGCCGCGTGGCCGCCGGCCATCGGCAGCTCGCCGGCGACCTATCCCCGGCGAGACAGCGACAGGGGCAGGAGCCACGGCGCCCAACCCGTGCCTACGACAAGATGGGGCGAGCGCCGGGCTGGCCAACCGCTGGCCGAGCGCATCCCTCACCTCTGCCGCACATCTGCTCCACCCAACCGGAGCTTTGTCTGCTCACTAGAGAAACTGCCAAGCCGTCGTCGCCCCGCGCCTCCGCCCGCTCACCCAACCCAAGCCTTGTCCCTCCGCTTCGCCCACCCGAAAGACTGAAGGCACGCGCTACGCTTCGCCCGAGGCCAATCACGGTAGGAGAGCGCCCGGAGCTCCGCTTCCCCAGCCCAATGGCGTCGCTGGCCAATGGCCGCCTCGTCTGTGCACCCGCCGCTCCCCGGCCTTATCCTCCCGCCACCGGAGCCCCGCCTCGACCCTCTGCTCCACCGCTGCCCTATAAAAGGGCCGAGCTCGCCATTAGCGCCACCCTTTGCCACCTCCCGCTCACCGTGCCCCAGCTTTTCCTCTGCACCGCCGCTAGGCTCCCGTGGAGCTCCCACCTCCGCACTACCCCGCACTCCGACGACTTCTCCGCCCGCTTCGCCACCCCTCCGCGCACGTCTTCGAGCACCTCGTGGCCTCCCCGACACCGCTGGTGCGCTAGAACGCTGCCTGCACCACCAACCGCCAAGCCCAGTCGCCGCCGCTGTGTTCCGACCCTCGCCGGCCATCTCCGTCGCCCCAACCTCGCCAAGTCGAGCTCAGCTGAGCCCCTGAGCCTCCCAGGCAACTTGTTGCCCGGTCCCCGCCGGCGAACCGCCGGGGATTTCACCGCTGCCGCCGCGCGCACCCTCGGGGATGACATTGCGTCTTCCCCAATCTTTCCAAGGGCATGGGCGCAAAACTCAGGGACCCTACGTGTTTAAACCTTAGACTCAGGGGGTAGAGTGCAAGTTTTGTAAATCGTAGAAAAATCAGAAAAATACCAAAGCATTTTTGTTGGAATCCTCGCTCTGTCTAGTTCCTAAGAAAAATAAGTTTACTCATGTTACTGTTGTAAATAATATCCTATGCTTTTAGTTATGATTTAGGCATTTTAAATCATAGTAAATAGAAGAAAGGTGAGAAAAATGTAAAACCAACTTTGTGATGCTTGTTGCTATGTGTAGAAGCTCAGAAAAATAATTAGGGCTCTGGTCTAGAACTTAAAGTCACTACTTTAACTTTATTTTGGGAATCTAAGATTAAATCTTTCTTTTTGCATAAGTTTTGATCCAGTGCTCCAAAAAATGTGAAACCAGTTGGGTTGAGTTTGTTTTGCAGTATAGTTTGCAGGAAAAATATGAGTTTTGGTAAAAATCAGAAATAAAATCACCTTCCTGTTAAGCATGTTTAAATACAAGGAAAATAGAGAAAATAGTTGTCCTTCTCCAAAAATCATGAAAAATTCACCAAAGCTCCTGTAACACACCTTTAACATACTGGTAAAATTTCACCCTTTGTTTCACTGTAATTTTGAAGATAGAAAAAGTTAAGCTCATGCTACCTTTAATAATGAAATGCATATAATTCCTTTTGGGGTCATCCAGTTGCTTCCAAAAATTTACAGTAACTTATTAATTGCTTAAGTGAGGTTCTGTAATTTTCTCAGTACCTTTAGCTACTGTTTGGTTATGAAATCATTTTTGGTTATTTAATCGACCTAAAGGAATAAAACGAAGCACAAATCCTAATACGCTAAATAAGTGGAAATGGGAAGAGGTACATAAAAACATTCAGAAGTAAGTAACTCTCCTAATGCACTTGAACCACCCCAAACACGACCTTCCACTCTCTTTGTGCAACTCTAAGTTGTAAGAAACTATATATGTACACAATTGCCATCAAATTCAACCTCAAGTTTAAACCGACCACATTCTTTTGAAGTTAAAAGAAAGTTAAACCTTGTCGAGGTTAATGTGGCTGTTATGAAACTTCCTTTCTACTTTAAGCCATGCCTTTCATCATTGGGTACACGCACGAATACAACTAAACTCTTGCATGTGCATGTCGTATAGAAGCTAATCTCGCCGATGGAACCTACGAGCTCCACCCTGCACCGGAGAAAGAACCCGCCGCGGAGCTTCATCACTTGGAGGGTGAGCCCGAGCCAGATCAGGACCCTGAGGAACCGCTAACTTTTCATGAAGGCAAGCCCCGGTGCATGAATTTCCCTATTTTACTTTTATGCCAATTGTTGATGCTTATGATTGTGCATTTACGTTGGTAGGAGTTGATTGAAACCGTAGATGCATGAACTTAGTACCTTATTTTGAATACTAGTTGCTAAGGTCGAGTAGTTGCCATGCTTAATAAGTTCCGGTAAAACTCAAGTGATTTCCTGTCACTCGCGAGTTATAGGAGTTGAATGTTTTATTTATGTTGCAACTATAAGGACGATGGACGGGGTCAGGCTTATGTTCGATACTTGGTGGATTGCCCCGTCTGTCTACATGAAATTGGACTAAGGTCAAAATGTGCCGGCGTTCGTGACCAAGGGTTTGAAAGTACTAATCTCATACCTAGTATGGGATGGGGAAGCCTAGTACCTGATTGAACTGGGGCGTGGCATACTCCTCCGGCTGTCTTTGGAACATCGTTCCCATGGTGCATCATGTGGGTGCAAGTGCGGTCATAGTACAACAGAGGCTGGGATTATGGAGCATTGCATGCCAAGGGCAGTTGGCTCTGACACGTGCCTAAGGGATCGATGGGGACGGCTGACAAATGAAGCGACCCTTTGTGGTGCGCAGATGTCGTGAGACTAGGTTCGCCATGCATGGTTAATAAATTCAAATCGATTCGTCTGCCTCTCATAGTTTGGGACTACTTGATCGCTATTCTGCACTGAGTAAAGATGGAACATGATAATGATATTAATTGTGATGCATGTTCTTTAAATTGCTTGGAAACTATGCTTGCTTCGTATAAGCGGCTAATTTAGACGGGTTAAAAGAATGTAGAACTTGAGCTAAAATATTGAAAGTAAGGACCGACTATAGACGCTTTTGGAAAAGCAAACCCAAAGCCAGAAAGCCATGCATGTCTAGGTCTTGGTGAAAATAGTTTACCCGACGGGTCAGTCTTGCTGAGTATTAGTTGCTCAGTCTTGTTGTGGCTTAACTTTTCAGGTGATATTAATAGTTTGGCTGCTGGCACCACTTGGCCTACCCAGCTCTCTCTGGGCTGGACAGTCGAGTGGGATCCCTCCTCGGACGGCGAGGGTAGGGATTATTGATGTCATGATCGGCTTCATCATGATATCGTGTATCAACGTTTAGCTTCCGCTTGTTTTATTCGTCTGTTCGAACCTTGCAAATTTGTTTGAATTTTTAAGAACTCTGATGTAATAATTTGTTGAACTAAGTTAATATGATAGGAATGTTGTAATATCTGTGCTACTCACCTTCATGTGAGCAATGCTTCTCGATCCTGTGTAAGTGGTTCATCGGATGAAATCCGATGGTCGACCAGGTTGACTTGCTTAAAGTGCATAATCGCATGTCAGGCGACTTAAATGCATTTTAGTTAGGTTAATTTGGGCGGTTCCGCCACACCTCGGCCTAATGATTTGAGTACTACCTACATGTGGCATTGTCGTTTGGGTCATATAAGTGAGAAACGCATGAAGAAGCTCCATACTGATGGACTTTTAACTTCATTTGATTTTGAATCATATGAGACATGTGAGGCTTGCTTACTAGGCAAGATGATCAAGGTACCTTTCATAGGTTTTCCTGAGAGAGCATTGAACTTGTTGGAACTTGTACATACA
This sequence comes from Setaria italica, assembly GCF_000263155.2. Lineage (NCBI taxonomy): Eukaryota > Viridiplantae > Streptophyta > Magnoliopsida > Poales > Poaceae > Setaria > Setaria italica. Next base: position 6,337,592 of record NC_028456.1, on the reverse strand, counting down.
GATGTATGCGGACCAATGAGCACGATAGCCAGAGGAGGGTACCAGTACTTCATAACTTTTACTGATGATTTTAGTAGATATGGCTATGTCTACTTGATGAGGCACAAGTCTGAAACCTTTGAAAAGTTCAAGGAATTTCAGAATGAAGTTGAAAATCAGCATGGCAAGAAAATTAAGGCCTTGCGATCTGATCGTGGAGGCGAGTATTTGAGCCACGAATTTAGCAATCATCTGAAGAATTGCGGAATTGTTCCACAACTTACGCCCCCTGGAACACCCTAGAGAAATGGTGTATCTGAGCGACGTAATTGAACTTTGTTAGACATGGTTCGATCAATGATGAGCCAGTCGGACCTACCGTTATCATTTTGGGGATACGCTCTAGAAACAACAGCTTTCACACTTAATAAGGTACCGTCTAAATCCGTAGTTAAGACACCATATGACATGTGGACTGGAAAGACTCCCAGTTTGTCTTTTCTAAAGATTTGGGGATGTGAAGTGTTTGTCAAGCGACTTCAGTCGGACAAGATCACACCCAAGTCGGATAAGTGCATTTTTGTGGGATATCCAAAGGAAACTTTAGGATATTATTTCTACAATTGGTCAGAGGGCAAACGCTCGGAACGGGGTTTTCCTAGAGAAAGAGTTTCTCAAAGGAGAAAAGAGTGGAAAGACAGTGCATCTTGAAGAAGTTCGAGATGAGCCAATTGGGCAAGAATCAACGAGTGATGCTAACGTAGCAGAACAAGTTGAGACACTCATGGCAAGAGAAGCACCACCACACCCACGAAGGTCGGCAAGGCTCCGCGAAATGCGGGAAATATTATTGTTGGACAATGATGAGCCTGTGACAAATACAGAAGCAATGATGGACCCAAACTCCAAAAAATGGTAGAGTGCCATGCAATTCGAAATAGAGTCCATGGGAGACAATCAAGTTTGGAACTTGGTTGACCCGCCTGATGGTGTTAAAGCCATAGAGTGCAAGTGGATCTATAAGAAGAAAAAGGACATGGATGGAAATGTTCACATCTATAAAGCAGGACTTGTTGCAAAAGGTTTTCGACAAGTTCAAGGAGTTGACTACGATAAGACGTTCTCACCCGTAGTGATGCTTAAGTCCATTCGGATTATTCTAGCTATAGCTGCATATTTCGATTATGAGATATGGCAGACGGATGTCAAGACAGCTTTCCTGAATGGAAACCTAGCTGAGGACGTGTATATGATACAGCCTGAGGGTTTTGTCGATCCGAAAAATGCTGGAAAGGTATGCAAGCTTCAGAGATCCATTTATGGATTGAAGCAAGCATCTAGGAGTTGGAACATTCGTTTTGATGAAGTGGTCAAAGGGTTTGACTTCACCAAGAACGAAGAAGAGTCTTGTGTTTATAAGAAGGTTAGTGGGAGCTCTGTAGTATTTCTAATCTTCTGTGTGGATGACATATTACTGATTGGAAATAACATTCCTATGCTTGAGTCCGTAAAGACTTCACTGAAAAATAGTTTTTCGATGAAGGACTTAGGGGAAGCGGCATATGTTCTGGGCATTAAGATCTATAGAGATAGATCGAGAAGGCTTATAGGTTTAAGCCAAGATACTTACATTGACAAAGTGTTGAAGCGGTTCAGCATGGAAGAGACAAAGAAAGGGTTCTTGCCTATGTCACATGGCATACATCTCAGCAAGACTCAGTGTCCTTCGACTGCTGATGAGCAAGATCGCATGAGTAGAGTGCCATATGCCTCGGCTATTGGATCTATCATGTATGCAATGATAAGTACTTGCCCATATATTTCATATGCGCTAAGTATGACAAGCAGACACCAATCTCATCCAGGTGAGAGTCACTGGACAGCGGTGAAAAACATTCTTAAGTACTTGAGAAGCACTAAAGATATGTTCCTCGTCTGTGAAGGTGAGGAGGAGCTCGTTGTAACAGGTTACACCGATGCTAGTTTCCAAACCGACAGAGATGATTCAAAGTCACAATCAGGATTTGTGTTCACGCTAAATGGTGGTGCTGTTAGTTGGAAGAGTTCCAAGCAGGAGACGGAAGCCGATTCTACGCTGGAAGCCGCGAAGGAGGGTGTTTGGATAAGGAATTTCCTTATTGAGCTTGGTGTGTTCCCGAATGAGTCCAGCTCATTGAATCTCTACTGTGATAACAATGGGGCAATTGCGCAAGCAAATGATCCAAGAAACCACTAGAAGAACAAACACGTAATGCGGCGATTTCAACTCATTCGAGACTTCATTAATTGGGGTGAGATCAAGATATGCAAAATACACACGGATCTGAATATTTCCGATCCTTTGACAAAGCCTCTCCCGCAAGCTAAGCATGATGCACACATAAGAGCTATGGGTATTAGATATCTTCTAGATTGACTCTAGTGCAAGTGGGAGATTGTTGGAGGTATGCCCTAGAGGCAATCATAGAGATCATGATATTCCATTTGTATCCATGATTTATATTATGTTCATTGAATATCCATTAAAGGCTACTTGAATTGATCTGCAATTATGTGAATTGTATGTGGAACTCTTTACTTGTATGTTTATTCTAAAAGTTGTCCCTAGTCGGAGTTCATGTGTGGACACATATGAATATTAGACTAGTACATATATTAGTTGATGACTATGTTTCACAAGTCATGGACATGGAGATGTCAAACTAATAATGTAGGCACATGTAGAGACATGTGCTAGGACTGACCCAACATTAGAAGTAGTTCTCTCTTAACACAACATGTACGCTTTGTCCTTAGACCTGAGATTGTCGCATGTACTCAAGATGTGGATCGACTTACTTAGGGGCTATCAAACGCTACACCGTGACAGGGTAGTTAAAAAGGTAGCTTTCAAGTTTGTCAAGAAGCATGTTGTGAGACATGGTCAATTAAGATGGGATTTACCCTCTCTGATTGAGAGTGATATCTCTGGGCCCCTCGAGTGATCGGATCCAAAAATGCATGGCCATGCTACGTACGGTTAAGAGTTAACCTACAAAGGGATTCCGAATCACAGGATCAAGAAAGAGCGGTTGGCTTGAAGCTAGACCAAATATCATGAGGCAAAGGGAATAGCATGTACGTGATGTTGTGACGGTTTGTCTGATATGATCTTCGTGTGCGTATAGGAGTTGGCACATCTTGCTAGAGGCCGCTACCGACTATTGGGCTGAGTAGGAGTACTCGGGCCGTGTCTATACGTATCTGAACCCATAGGGTTAGACACTTAAGGGGCTGAAAGCCTAATTCGGATATGATTTGAGTTGGATCAGGTTTAGAAGTACTAATGGGTCTCGGACCTAGAGGCCCGTCAGGAACCTCTATAAATAGAAGGGTGGGGCGCCCTAGGGTGACACACCTTTTGGCCAAAGCATAGCCGCCGCACCTCCCACGCCCTCGTCCTGTTGCAACTCATGGACCTAGCAGTCCGGCTTGCGACGCTTCCTCGCCGCACGTGTGGATACCTTGGAGGTGTTGCATCTGCAGCACTTGGACGAGCCACGATGATCCGTCGACAAGCCATGATGAGCCGACGATAGGCCACGGCATGAGGAGGACCTCGCTATACATGGACGAGCTGCTGAGGAGGTTCTCGACGTCGACGTGATCGACTACGTGTTAGACTACGCTGATCGACTTCGCTGCCCCGACGCAATTCTACATCTTCCGCACCAGTGCGTCGAGTGGTAATCCCGTGATCCATATACGGCAGTTTTCCTAGTTTACGCGGTCGAAAAATTTTGTTTTGCGCTAGCGTAGCATATCTCGTACCCCAACACAGCCTGGGCCTTCCTTTGTCCTCTCGCGTCCTATTTCATCCCTAAGTCTTCTTAGATGCTCAGGAGTCTTATTTTAGCTTGCATGTGGGCTTGGCATGTCGGTAGCTTCGGGATGAGATTAATCTTTGATAACTTTCCAAATCTCCACTTGATCCTCTTTGATCCCAAATTGATCCATGCCATATCTTCACAAACTTAGACCTTAAGTCATATTAGAGGATTGCTTGCCAAAAACGAGCTCGAGAGGAGGCTAGGGGAACCTGGGCCGATCAGCCTAGGCCCGCTGGCCATCGTCTTCGTCTAGTTCATTGCTTGTTTCATGCTTTATCAAAAAAATGTACCTTTAGGTCCAATTTCCTGCAAAAATAGAATATCCTCCAAAATATGTTGCACATGTGAAAATGACCGTTTTATTAGGTGTGATCAATAGTTTAGGTATTAAATTCATGTCATTATTGAAGATAAATTAGGGTAAAAGTGTGTCAATAATGAGCATCAACAATCTTGCCATGGTTAAACCTTGCTCATCCTCAAGTAAGTCTTCAATAGAAATCAGCGTTGCCTTTCAGTGTTCAATCCTACACTTGATCACACACAAGAAAATATAATACTCTCATAGGATTTTTCAATTAATATTCAAGTTATAACTAGCTTTCTCTAATATGGAGGGTAGATATCATTTAAGCACATCTCACAATAAATTAATTCTCTTGCTCTCAAATTTAAACAAATCTTAGAAGATTTTCAATAAAAAAATTTCAGAAAGAAATTGAATCGAGATCAACAATTTAAACTTCAATCCAATTGCTCATGTTCTCTTAGCTCATCAAGTCTCTCAAAAAGATCATGGAAAATAATTGCTTATAGAGAGGGAGAGAATGAACACACACATTTAGCTAGTGGACATGTGCAAGGGCAAAGGGTGGTCGTGAGATACAAATAAAGTTCTCGTAATCGGATTGCACATGGTTGGAAAACTAAGTATGGAGTCATTCTTAATCTTGAAAGCACTGGAATCTTTTATGAAGCTCAAAGAACCAAGGAGTACTTTATTTCTTTTTTTTCTTACTCTCATTTTTTTATTTTTCCTTTTTCTTTTTTCTTTATTTCTTTCTTTTTCCATAATTTTTTTATTTTTCTCCTCAGAACTCTTTGCAACATATTACTTAATCAGCAATAGTCAGAGATAATGCGATGACTCTCCCCCATGCTTAAACGATGCTTGTCCTCGAGTATGAAAAGGAAGAAAGATAAACTGTTGATGTAAGTACCAAAATGTTCGATTTTCTAAAAAAAATTATTTTTGTTCCTCTAGAGGGGCTTGCACGCCAAATTTCATGGAAGAGGGGAAAACACCCCAGGCTGATCAGCCTGAGGGTGTCCAGACCAATCGGCCTAGCCCCTTTTTGCCTATGTTTCTTCCACTTTTTAATCTCTGCACTGGTGGATGCCTCCAGGTCTTGATTTTCATGAAAAGTCACTGATTATTCTTCCGACGTCGAAATATTTTCAATACTCAAATTGGGTTGTGGTCAAAGAGGTAGTCACAAAAATCATATGTTTGGGTTAAGGTTTGGATGCCCAGCGAGGATTGCGAGATTTCTAGTGTAGAAATTCAAAATGCTTGGATAGAAAGGCTAGCAATAAAAGGTTACGCAAAGGAAAAGTCTATACACCAACCGATCTTGCTGCAGTGTGACCGCATGACCCTTTGGCCTAGCAGGCCTACGCTCGGGCCTTCCCCATTTTCCTCAGCCCGGACACGCGCAACACTCATAACGGCTCCTCTCTCTAATTCTACTTCGGAGGTGTTTGGTTCCACGGACTAAAGTTTAGTCCCTGTCACATAGAATATGTAGATACTAATTAGGAGGATTAAACATGAGCTAATTACAAAACCAATTGCACATATGGAGGCTAATTCATGAGACGAATCTATTAAACCTAATTAGTCCATGATTTGATAGTGTGATGCTACAGTAAATATGTGCTAATCATGAATTAATTAGGCTTAATAGATTTGTCTTGCGAATTAGCCTCCATTGTCTTGCGAATTAGCCTCCATCTGTGCAATTGGTTTTGTACTTAGTCTATGTTTAATACTCCTAATCAGTATCTAAACATTCGATGTGACAAGACTAAACTTTAGTCCGTGGAACCAAACACCCCTTTAGACAACTATGAGCGGAGAGCACGCCGCCGCAGCCGGATTCTTCACCGGCGACACTCGCAAGTGCCTGACGAGTGGGAGAGGGTGAAGTCGTGGGGGTGATTCGCACCTCCCACGCGCTTTCCACCCATGCACGGCCGAGAGGTAGGTGGAGTAGGCACAAATTCCGACAGCGTCCGCGACCACCAGAAGGCAGGGGGACAGCGCGCCGGCTGCTGAAGGATGCACGCCCGCCGATGGGATGTGGACGAAGCACCCTTCTGACAAACCGAGGTGAACCCTGCTAGGGATTTGGGGATTTTAGGGGTCAGCTTATTTTGGGGATTTTAGGGTTTGATTGGGGATAGGGGGTTGAGGTAGGCGGGGGAGAGAGGTGGGCGATGACGCCTATGAATGATTTTTGCTAGATTATATGCACTAGCAACATTTTTCCGTGGATTAGGCTTGCTCCACTGGCAATTTGTTCTTGTGGAGGGTAGCAATTTAATGCAGAGATGAATTATACCACATGTAAAATTTTTTGTACTGCCCATTTGTTCTTTTGTGGAGGGGGGTAGCAGTTATATATGCAGAGAGAAATATACCACATGTAAAAAAATTTCCCACTGCCTATTTTTGTTCTTTCTGTTGAGATACACACCACCAATTCATATGTGGAAAATGATTTTTAAAGGGGAAAGCTGTCATGGAAAGCAACTTTGTTATGCGGCCGGATATATACAGCGCTGCTTCTGCATGTGGTGGTGATATATTCTTATGCAGATGCAACCAGGCAGCATGTGACTGTAATTTAGTAATTTTTAACTATTCATCTAGTAATTTGACTGTCATGCAGTAGTTTGACACTGGCTAAATCATGCCTGGGGAACAAAATTTATTCAGTAATCTATGCACACAAGCATAATGTAGCAATCTATGCACACAAGCAACAAATTCATTCATTAATCTTAGCTGCATAAGCATGATGTAGTCTTTTTTTTCTTTTATTTGCATGTTTTTGGCCAGCATACCAGCTTTTTCGGCTTATTTTTCTTAACTATTCATCTAATTGGCTCATTCAAGTTATAGCAGCAGAGCAGACTAGAAGGCATATGGGGTAGTAGCAATTTAATTTGGGCTTTTCCAGAATAAGCATTAACTAATTTACATTTTTGATCCATCTTTTTCATGTTAACTTTTTTCAGCACGGCAAACAAGCGAAGGCAGCACCAAAAAGACATACTAGAAAGCATGAGCACAGAAAGGTTGAAACTGTTAATGCTATGTTAATGCTATGAAGAGGAAAGAAGTGGGAAGGGTAGGCGATGTAAAACTTTAAAGGGGAAAGTCCGAATGGAAGAAGGTGATCAACTGAAAAGGCGACCAGATAAGTTAACAATGAACTAAGGAACACACACAACCCATGTGACTGCCAGTTGAATAATGCCACTCTTTTTTTCTTTGCGGCGAACTGAATTTTTATTTTTTTCACAGGATGTCATGGAGAAAGGATCCGCTAGCAAACTCATCACCATCAACCAAGGGTTGAACAATGATCACAAAAAAGCTATCGAGATGTTGGTTTCGAAGGCCTGTTGAAAATTCAATGTAAGTATCTTGGTTTAATCCTATAAGCCTTCTCGATCAATCTCTATAGATCTTAATGCCCAGAATATATGCCGCTTCCCCTAAGTTCTTCATTGAAAAATTATTTTTCAGTGAAGTATTTACGGACTCAAGCATAGGAATATTATTTCCAATGAGCAATATGTCATCCACATATAAGATTACAAATACTACAGAGCTCCCACTAACCTTATTGTAAACACAAGACTCTTCTTCGTTCTTTGTGAAGCCAAACCCTTTGACCACTTCATCAAAACGAATGTTCCAACTCCTAGATGCCGCTGAGCATGATGATGGTGTTCGGTCGTGGCAACTGTGCACGTTGGGGGGGAGACGATTGACCCAGTTGTCCTGCTTATGGCCCGTGGGACACGAGCATTGTGTCCCTGTCGCTGGATACGCGGGGGGCGAGAATGGGCGGAGCTCCCTCCTGTACTGGGCGACGCATGCCATGAGTGCCTTACGACGAATCAGGGGGAGCCACGACCATTGTAGCTTGTGCGGTCGTGGCTACAATGTTCCGCCTGGGTACTTGTGGCGGTCACGTCGAGGGACACAGGCGCCTTTCTGCGCGCCAGAGCCGTGAAGCATTTATGGCAAAATCAGTGAGGGGTCCACGAGATTCGCGCCCTCGTCTGCCAGTCCGCGCTCGAGGTGGATACTTATCTTGTGGGCCTGGATGAGTCCGACCCCCCACGCCCGGGGTCAGGCGAGACGGAGTCTTGCGGCGAGGGGTTGGGCGCTCCCGACCCTAGGACCGCGGGTTGGGCGAGGCGGAGTTTTGCGGCGAGGGGTCGGGCGCTCCCGACCCTGGGATCACGGGTCGGGTGAGGCAGAGTTCTGCCATCGAGGGGTCGGGAGTGTCCGACCCCGGGGCCCTGGGTCGGTTGAGATGGAGTAGGATGTTCTCTGCCTCTGCTGGGTCGGCGGTAATCGTTATTACCGCAGGTGGGCCTGGGCCTTCATGATTGTTGCTTTAAGGGGCATTAGGGGGTCGTTAATATTTCCCCCCAACAAAGCTCATCTCTCCAAGTTCTCAATTCATACTGGCAGCAATAAGATGTATCATGACCTCCATCAAACTTTTTGGTGGAGTGGAATGAAACCAGAAATTGCGCGCTATGTCTCTGAGTGCGACACGTGTCAACGGGTTAAGGCAAGTCACTTGAAGGTAACAGGTACCTTGCAACCCCTACCTATTCCATATTGGAAATGGGAAGACATCAGTATGGATTTCATTGTTGGATTGCCCCCTACCTCTCAATGACATGACTCCATTTGGGTTATTGTGGACCGCCTCACCAAATCTGCACACTTTCTTCCTGTTCACACCACCTACACGGCCAAGAAATATGTAGAGTTATACCTCGACCGCATTGTTTCCCTGCACGGTGTACCAAGGATGATCATATCTGATCGAGGTGTCCAATTTGTAGCACGTTTTTGGGAACAATTACAAACTTCACTTGGCACCAAGCTAATCCGTAGCTCAACATATCACCCTCAAACAGATGGTGAGACAGAGAGAGTGAATCAAATCCTAGAAGATATGCTACGAGCTTGTGTCATCCATTATGACAGGAATCTAGATAGATGCTTACCATTGGCAGAGTTCTCTTACAACAACAGCTACCAAGCTAGATTGAAGATGGCACCATTTGAAGCCTTGTATGGTCGGAGGTGTCGGACACCCTTAAATTGGTCACAAATTTGGGGAAAGACAAACTTATGGTCCTAATCTAGTAGTAGAAGCCGAAGAGCAAGTTAGGGTGATTCAAGCCAATCTCAAGGCAACCAAATCTCAACAAAAGAGCTATTCTGACAAAAGGAGGAGACCCCTTGTGGCGGATCCACTTCGGATTTACTTGGTTAAACATGATTTAGCCGCATAATACGCGACGCTCATGCCTAAACCGAGTAAACACGAAGTGCCGTCGGATTTCATCCGATTTAACCACTTGAACAGGACCGAATAGCAAACCCACACGAAGGTGAGCGGTTCTAGAGAATACAACAAGTCCACTGAGTTAACAAATTAACCATTTAGTTTGGCCATAAAAATAACATCAGAGTTTTACAAGGTTCAGCAAAAAACAACAAAAGGTAAAACAACTAGCGGAAGCTAACTCGTCGGGGTCGGACAACCCTGGTGAGGCCAATCGGGACATCAGTGATCCCGCTCCTCGCCGTCCGAGGAGGGATCCCACTCAACCGTCCAACCCGGAGGGAGTTGGGGCAGCCAAGTGCCAACAGAAGGAGTCTCAGAGGCAGCAACTTCACCTGAAAAAGAAGAGCCACAACAAGGCTGAGCTACTAAGCTCAACAAGACTTAACCGACAGGGAGCGCGCTAAACTACCTCTTCTAGACATGCAAGGCTTTTTGGCTGAGGGGTTTGTTTGCCAAAAGCACTAGGTGTATCCCTACTTTCAAGTTTTAGCTCCGGTTCTAAGTTCATTATCCAGTCTAAGTTTGCAATCTATTCTAAGCAACCAAGAACCAACCAAAGGTATATACATCAACAACAAGACCATGTCATCATCAGATTCCTTATTTACTCAGGGTGACATAGCGATCAAGCAGTCTCAAACTGTGAGAGGCAGATGAATCGATTCGAGTTTCTTAACCATGCATGGCGAACCTAATCTCACGACATCCGCGCACCACAGGGGTCGCTTCCTGTGTCGGCCGTCCCCATCAATTCCCAGGCGCGTGTCAGGTCCAAACTTCCCTTGGCATGCAATGCTCCACAGTCCCAGCCTCTACCGTACTGTGACCGCACTTGCACCCACATGATGCACCATGGGAACCTCATTCCAGGGACAGCAGGGGTATAAGTCACGCCCTAGTTCAATCAGGTACTAGGCTTCCCCATCCCATACTAGGTATGAGATTAGTACTTTCAAACACTTGATCACGAACACCACCACTGTCAGGCCTTAGCAAGTTTCATAGACAGACGGGGCGATCAACCGACCACCAAAGAGTTACCCAAAACCCTGCCCCATCCATCATCCTTATAGTTGTAATAGAAGAGAAACAACCAACTCCTACAACTCGCGAGTGACAGGAATCACTTGGCTTTTACCGTTTTCTTTTTTAAGCAAAGCAGCTACTCGGTCCAACAGCTAGTGTTCAGATCAAGGGAGCTAAGTTATGCATCTATGGTTCCAAACAACTCATATACGTAAATGCACAAGCATGTTAAAGAAGGCATGTGCAAGTCTGGTAAAACATAGGGGATTCATGCATCCGGGGCTTGCCTTCGAGCAAGGAGGAGGGAAACTGCTCGTCTTCTTGGGTAGCTTCGGCTTCTGGAGGCAGGAGCTCAGCTACACCTCCATCTTCTGGCACCGGGTGCAACTCGTAGAAGCCGTCGGCGAGATGCAGCTCTACACGAATGCAATGCATGGGTTAGCATTTAGATGGTTATTTCAACAGCAACACTTGCAAGTTTGAGCCCAGAAACTTGCGGCAAGTTACAGAAGGGTGGGGAGGTTCGATGGAGTTGATGGAGATCAAGATGTAAGGGTCGGAGGGGGAGGAACTTATGATCTGGCCCTTAATCTAGAGGAATAGATGTGCTAGGGGTCCTCAGACTTAACGCTGAAAAGTCCCCAAGTTTTACACATACACCCTCGATTCAAAGAAAAAGATACAGCTGAGCCCTCGGGCAAGGCGCAGAAGGATCGGCGGAACAGACAGGGTCGGGCGAGACGAAACCGGGGTCGGGCGGATAGGAGGGGTCGGACGAGGCGAACAAGGGTCGGCAGCTTACCTTCGTCTTACAGAGAAGGCTTCGGCGGAAGGACTAAGGGGCTTGGGACAGCGGCGAGGATGTTCGGCGGTATTCCGGCGGCGGCGGTGCTTCTTGTGGATCACAGCAAGCTCTTGGGCGGCACTGAAAGCAGTGGCTGGTGGATTGGGGAAAGTGGTGTTGCGTGGAGAGGAGAGTTCCTCAGACTTAGGTGGTGGCGCTGTGAGCTCGAACAGGGAGTAAGAGAGAGGGCAGCTAGGGCAAAGGGAAACTCCGGTGGGGCTCCAGCATCCCATTTTATAGCGGCGCGGAAGTGATAAGGGGGAGCGGCGCGAAGGCCGGGGAAGAAACGATGGAGTGCTCTGCCGGGGCGGCGATTGAGCGATGAGGGCGGTGGAGCAGGACTTCGGGGATGACACCGGCGGTCATTGGGCACTGACGTCAGGGCGGCGCAGGCGCGGGTTTGCCGGTGGTTGAGATTTGGCGGAGGTGGGCGTCGTCGTGCGATGGATCTGATGGAAGTGACCAGGAAAACGGCGCTAGAAACAAGAGCGCACAGGTGAGAAGACAGGCGGCTGCGGTCGCGCGGGCGAGCGCGGAGCAACAAATTGTCGGGGCAGAGCTTCTAACAAGGCGGGAAAAGGGGTTGTCACTGCCGCGGTCTGGGTTGGCGGAGGAGGAATTGTCGCGTAGCGAGGACCGAGGCGGCGCGACTGTGGAGAGGTGACGGAAAAGATAGGCGGTATCGGGCTCTGCAGCCGGGATCTGGCGATGTGATGATGGGCGCGGGCGGCGAGGTGCTGCAGAAAGGGTAGCAGAGGAGCTTCTACCGCGATTGGGGAAGGGGGCGCAAGAATCCATCCGGTCGTGGGCCGGCGACGAGGCGGAGCGGCGGACGTCGGAGGAGTTGAGCCACGTGGCTAGGGAACTCTGAAGCGGGCATGCAACTCGAGTGCGCCTATCGCGGGAGATCTGGGGGAAAAGATCTCGTGGGTCCACTGATCAGTTTGGTGGCCCACGACTCGAACTGAAGGGCGACGTTGTGGGATGGCTTAGGAAGATCCGACGGTGGGTTGGGGGTCGGCGGGGTTGGAACTGGGGAGACCACAGCGAGGGGTCGGATCGAAGGGTCGGAAGATCTGGAGGTTGAACACTTAGGCTTGGAAAACTGAGACAGGTGATCAGGGACTCGGATTAAGATTAACGCGAAGGACTTTTATCCGAGGCCGTTACACCCCTGCAGTTTGACATTGGTGATCATGTATATCTCCGAGTCTCCCCGACCAAAGGAGTGCAACGGTTTGGAGTAAAGGGGAAATTGACTTCCCGTTACATTGGCCCTTATGAGATTGTGGAAATCTGCGAACCCGTTGCTTATTGGATCAGACTACCTGAACCGCTCTCAGCCATCCATGACATCTTCCATGTCTCTCAACTGAAGAAATGTGTCTGAGTCCCGACTGAAATCTTGGAGCCGGAACGACTTGAAGTCGAGCCCGACTTGTCCTATGCAGAATATCCTGCCCAAGTCCTCGACCGTAAGGAGAGGTACACCTGACGACAAGTTGTGAAAATGTACAAAATTCTATGGAGTAACCACACGGAAGATGAAGCAACATGGGAAACAAAGGAATATCTAAACAAGCACTTCAGAGGTTTTCTTTTCAGCCAAGGAGGTAAGACCCGCCAACCCCACTAGTTGTCCTTACACCCGAATCTCAAGACAAGATTCTTTTTAAGGGGGGTAGGCTGTAATGACCTAGAATTAAATCAACCGAGTTTAATCTTAAGACAAGTCCCCTAGTCTAGTCAACTCAAACTTCCTTCAGCCATTCTGGCTAAGTCTGCAAAAATCAGCCCAACCTAGCGCCTTAGGGAAGGTTTATCTTTGGAAAGTTGAGCTGAACATCAAGAGATCCCTTTATAGAAGTTGGAGAAAGAAGTTACTACAACAACTTTGTTAATTGGACCTTGGTCAAGTCCCGAAAACCAGTGTTCCCCAAACTTTGGAGCTTTGGATCTCCGAGTCAACCGCGTTTTTGAACTCTGCCAAATTACAAAAGTTGGACCTTAGCCTGTGTTCTACAACTCTTGTGGAGGGAGTCAATGTGGTGCAATTTGGAAAACGGGAGATCCAGAGGCTGGAAAATGGGCCCGGCAAAGGATCTCACGGATCCAACAGCCAGGCAGCGCCAGAGCGTGCATGCACTGCGCTTCAAGCGTTGCCGCCACGTGGCGTGACCTTACCGGCAAGCGTCGCCTCGCCCAGTCGCTGGCCGCGACAAGATGGATCAGCGCGCCTCCTTTCCAGTCGTGCGCAGACGAGCCCTGCAGACCTCTCCGCCCCGTCTCGTCTCGCTCGAGACCTCGCCGGCCGCGCCAGGCGCACTGCCCGCCGCTGCGACCGAAGATTGGCCGCTGCCGCGCCAGTACTGCCTCACCTCCCGCGCGCGTCCACCTTACCCGGATCCCCGGCCGCGCGCCCCAACGCCTTCCGGCCCTTCCGTCACACCTTAGTCGCGCTGCTCGCGTGCGCACCCCGCGACGCTGCCATCTTCGCCAATCACCGCGCAGGCAGTGACAACTCCTTTCCCCCGCCTCGCCAGTAGTGTGCCCCGGCAGAGCCGCTAGTCTGCGCATGCTCACATCACACCACTCGCCCTATCACCTCGCTTGCAGCGCCCCCGACTGCGGTGCACCTACCTCCCTCCTGTCCACCAATACCAGGCCGCCGCACCTAATCCGGCGCTTCACGCGACCAAGCATGCGCTCGACCTCACCAATCCTTCCGCCTGGCAAAACCGCGCTTGCTTGATGCTATCTCCCTTGCCCAATGCCGTAGGATCCTATCCCCGGAGCTCCGCTTCGCCGGCCAATGGAGACGCCGACCAATCGCCGCTGTGACAGAGCACTTCTTCTCCCTCGATCTTATTCTCGCGTCGCTCGAGTTCGTTCACTTCTGCGCAGCTATAAAAAGGGTACCGAAGCCTCTTACGGAGTTCCCTTCACCACCACCGCCCTTTCCTCTTTTTCTTGCTTATTCTTCTCCATCGCACTCACCGCCGCACACTCCTCTGCTTCGTGCTCACGCGCCGCCGCCTGAGCTCTCTGTGGAGCTTCCCCTTCCACCCAACACCGCACCTTGCCGACCTCGCCAGCCGCTTAGCCTTTCTTCCGACCAGCGCTAGAGCTTGCTTGTTGACCACAAGAAGCACCACCACCGCCAAAATGCCATCGTTCCTCGTTCTGCCTCAGCTTGTTTCTTTCCAACCCCAAGACCTCGCCCGTAAGACTGGAGGTAAGCTGCCGACCTTGTCTGTTTTGCCCGACCCCTATCCATCTCACTCGACCCTGTCTGTTTCGCCTGACCCCTGTCGGCCTCGCCCGAGGGCTCGACTGTGTCTTTTTCTTTGGACCAAGGGTATCTGTGTAAAATTCTGAAGACTTCTCTGTGTTAAATCTGAGGATCCCGGTACAGTTATTCCTTAGGTCTAAGGGTCAGATCGTAAGTTTTCCCCGATCCGACTCTTTTATCTTGTTCTAAATCAGCAGAAGATTGGGAAATTCATCTTAAATCGAGGAAAAATCAGAAAAATATGAAATCACTTGGGTTGGAATCCTCTTTTTGAGTAGAATCCAATGAAGTGAGTTTTGCACTTTCCTGTAGTTTTGCTACAGTTTTTGGGCTAAATCCTTTCAAGTGTTGTTGAAATAACCATCTAAGTGTCTGACCCCTTGCATTGTATTTCGTGTAGAGCTGAACCTCGCCGATGGAATGTACGAGCTGCACCCGGTGCCTGAAGACGAAGTTGTAGCTGAGCTGCCTGTAGGAGCTGAAGCCGAGCACCCCGAAGATCAATTTGCTTCCACCTCGCTCAAAGGCAAGCCCCGGAGCATCACCCAATCTTTCTAAACTTGCGCATGCCTTTTGTTGAATGTCTGTGCATTTACGTTACAAGAGTTGTTTGAAAACATAGATGCATGACTTAGTTCCCTTTGATCTGAACACTAGTATGATAGGCCGAGTAGTTGCAATGCTTAAACAAGACTCGGTAAAAGTCGAGTGATTTCCTGTCACTCGCGAGTTATAGGAGCTGCTTGTTCTCCTTTTTGTTACAACTATAAGGACGATGGACGGGGCAGGGCTCTGTGAACTATTTTGGTGGTCGGTGGATTGCCCCGTCTGTCTACTGAAACTGGTTTAAGTTCGGAAAGTGTGGGTGTTCATGATCAAGTGTTTGTTACTAATCTTATACCTAGTATGGGATGGGGAAGCCTAGTACCTGATTGAACCAGGACGTGAGCGGTTCGATTCACTGTCTCTGGAATGGAGTTTCCCTTGCGGCCTCTTATGGTGACAAGTGCGGTCATAGAACGGTAGAGGCCGGGTCTGTGGAGCCTTGTACCAAGAGAAGTGGGCCCGACGCGGGTTAGGGGATTGATGGGGACGGCCGACAAGAAAAATGACCCTTTGTGGTGCGCGTATGTCGTGAGATTAGGTTCGCCATGCATGGATAAGAAATTTGAATCGATTCGTCTGCCTCTCACCATTTGGGACTGCTTGATCGCTATGCTACACTGAGTAAGAATGGAACTTGATGATGATGTAATATGAATGCTTGTCATAAATTGCTTGGAAACTTTTGGTTATTTAGCCTAGCTGCTAATTTAGTTTGGTAATTGAACTTAGAACTGGGAGCTAAAATATTGAAAGTAAGGACCTAATGTAGTTGCTTTTGGCAAAACAAAACCCTCGGCCAGAAAGCTTGCATGTCTAGAAGTTGGTGGATCAGTACCACTAGTCGGTTAAGTCTTGTTGAGCGTAGTCGCTCAGTCTTGTTATGGCAAAATCTTTTCAGGTGACGTTGAAGCTCCTGAGTTTGCTGCTTGTGGCGCTTGGCCTCCCCAGCTTCCTCCTGGGTGGACGGTCGAGTGAGATCCCTCCTCGGACGGTGAGGATAGGGACCATTGATGCCATGGTCGGCCTCATCGTGACATCCGACCCCCGGCGCTAGCTTCCGTTGGTTTATCTTTTCCGCTGCTTGAGAACTATGCAAACTTGTTTGAATTTCGAACCCAATGTTGTAAGAAATTAATATACTTGTTTGATTTTGGGATGGTCTATTGTAATCTCTGGAACCACTCACCTTCGTGTGAGCTCTGCTTCTCGGTCCTGTGTAGTGGTTTGTCGGATGAAATCCGACGGACTGCCGAGTTAACTTGATTAAAGCAGAAGATCGCGTGTCAGGCGAATTAATTGTGCTTTAGCTAAGTTAATTAGGGCGGTTCCGCCACAAATATCCTCCAACATATGTTGCACATGTGAAAATGGCCGGTTTATTAAGTGTGATCAATAGTTTAGGTATTAAATTCATATCATTATTAAAAATTAATAGGGGTAAAAGTGTATCAATAACGAGTGTCAACAATAGCTTTGGGCAAATGGTCACTAGAAAAACCCTAGCATTTTCGTAGACTTCACGCTGAAAAAATGTGAGCGCGAACAGGGCCTAGAGCAGGCAAGGCCAATCGGCCCAGAGGGTCCCAAGCCGATTGGCTTAGACCCTTTTAGCCCATCTAGTTCTCCCCTTTCACGTGTTGGTCTTCATCAACAATCCATATTCATTTATGAATTGAGCTCGATACGAAAACCCTCTACTTCTCATATGTTTTGTCAAAACATAATATGCTCCAAAATACAACACATATGCGATAATAAGGTTATTTCACATGCCAAGTGGTGGATTAGTATAAGAATTAATCCAAAATAACACTAAAATAGCACTAAAAAGGTAACAATAAGGAGCTCCAACACGGACGGTGCTTGAGGCAGCGGCGACTATGGCGCCCAAGGGAACTCAAATCCCAGGTGGGGAGGAGCTCTGCTCGTGGTACGCGGGCTCTACTCGGTTGGCCGTTACACCGAGGCAGAAAAGGGCAGGTTCAGTTCATGCTCCACGAAAGTGAATGGGTTTCCGATGAGATTTCTCCAATTTTTGCATTGCAACATTGCAATCAGCCTAAACAAAAGTTGTAGAGGAATTGAAGATGAACATTTCTTGTCTCGAGTACTACACTTCATCATTTGAGAGCTACAGAGACTCACAGTTTTGCAATTTTCAGCTTAACTTAAATCTCAGGGTTCATGTCCAAAAACCAATTTGATCGACTTTTGGCTCAAAATTAAAATACTTTAGACCCCTAAGTTGTAGTCCAAACATAGCGCTACAAAAGTAAACTCTAACATGGTCATGTCATTAAGAAAATCAAAGGCTACCCGGCTCTAAACTTTGTGAAAACCCACATCAACGGGTGACTTAGGAAATCTAACATCAAGGGTTTGACTCGATTTTGATCTCAATTTGAGCAATTTAACTTAGATTTCACACATCAATAACATACTCAGAAAATAGATAGGAAGGGATACAAGTTTTATGGAATAAGTCTACTTTACCCCATAGCCTATGGAAGTTTGTCTACTCAAAACACCCCCCCCCCCCCACCCCCTCTATGAAACGAGGTATTGAACCCCCTGAAATATCCAAAACCATCTAAATAACCACCTAGGATGGTTTTGAAAGTAGTTTTGCCCATGTGGCACTACACGTGAATAGTGATGTGGCAAAGATATGTTTGGAAATCTAATTCACCCCTAAACTATTAATGTTTGTCTACATAACCTCTCAACTATATATTTTTCTCAAAGTATTCACTACCATCTAAATCATTCCCTGCACATGCACGGACCATGGCTTGGTAGTGACCTATATCTCTCACTCACACATACATTGTCACACAAACATCTCTGCTTGTGTGTGAGCGCGGCGATAGTGTTATTTCCCATATTCCGTATAGTGCTCCACATCAGCGAAACAAAAATGTAAACTATTACAGGGGTTAATTTAGATAGCACTGAATACTTCAGGGAGTTAAGATATACGATTATATAGTTGAGGGGTTATGCAAACGGAAATCAATAGTTTAAGGGGTGAGGTTGATTTTTAAACATGTCTTTGCCACATCATTGTCCATGTGTAGTGCCACATAGGCAAAACCACCTCCAAAAACCACCCTAGGGGATTGGTTATTTAGATGGTTTTGAATAGTTGAGGGGTAGAATACCTCGTTTCATAGGTGAGGGGTTAAATAGACATACCTCATTACATCAAGGGTAAAGTAGACTTATTCCAAAGTTTTATATTGGCAAACAGTTGAGTGTTTGGTAAAATAGATTTTAAAAGGCACCTAACATTTCCAACACTTAAGATGTTGATTCCAATCCACTTAATTTGGGATTTTGAGTTTATTTCACTTGGAAAACATGAGCAGGGTTCAATAATGATTCATTTGACAATATTTTAGTATAATTTATCCATTTTTCATATTTATGCATTTTATTAATATTTAATAGGAATTTTACCAGAAACCTTTTTTGAAAAGCAAATTAAAGGAGAAACCAACATCCCATTAGAGATGCCACATAAATTAATGAAGGCATAATGCATGCATGATTAATGTTTACGACATAAAATTCTGAATTTGATAAAAAATTTAAAAAAATTAGCATTGTTGGCCTCCTAACAATGAAAAAAAAGAATTCCTGGCTACGTCCCTGTGTGTCCCCATCCCGCGTCGCCGCTGAGGTTCCACAGCCTGCGGCCATCCTGCACCACCGTCGTGGTCCCATTGCACGTGGCCATCCAACATCGCAACCATCGTCCCGCGCCGCCCTTGTCCAAGTGGCGCGCCCCACATCTAGTGCCGCCACCTTTGCGCCAAGAGTGCCCCGCGAGCGCTGTGAGGATGCCCCTAGGCCAGCAAATAAGAAGATAGCATTGAAAAAATATAGGGACATAGGGGTAAAAATAGCAATTAAGCTTAAAAATCCTCTTTTTTAAGGTGGGCATATGAATGGAAGTCGGGCGGGTTTGAACCCGAAACCCATGGATTTTAGACCTGATGGGGGTGGGGGCGGGTTTGTTTCCCCCCTGCGGGTGTGCGGGTTCGAGGAGACCCGAAACTGAGCGGGGTGGGGCCAGGTTTATAATCCCCCCGAGTGACCCACAGGTCCCGAAGTGTACATTTCAACCAAAAAACTAGGTATAGCCCAGCTCAACAAGAACCATAGGTATATAACTCTCCACTTCCATGGTTCTACCCAGACCTAGTCCGTCTCCTCGCGCCAGTGCGCTGCACAGCTCCCGTACGGCCGCACCCCAAATCCACATCGCGGTGCTGCCCGCGCCCCCGGGCGACCGCCCTCGCCCCCTCACCCGAGAGCACCCCACCGTCCGCGCCCCTCGCCCCGAGGCCTTGAGCGTCGCTGGCCGCCCACGCGCGCTGCCGCCCCCAATTCCTTCGGTCACTGTTGCTCGGGTTTCGGGCACCCGAGGGTTTCGGGGGTGGGTGCACATTGTCACCTGAAATGAGATTTGGGTTCGGGGTGGGTTTATTCTCAGGTTTCAAGGTCGGGTCCGCGGAACCTCCACTCGACCCTGACCCGCCCCGTTGCCATCCCTAAGGGTGTGTTTTATTTGAGGGTCCAACTTGGTTGGAATGGGTTCAACCCACGTGGCCTGTGTTTGGTTGAAAAACGAAGTGGGTTGGATCCATCCCTGAGAGGTATATTCCTCTCAGATGCGGGTCAAGTGCATCCGCCCAAATCGAGCGAACGCATCAAACCCACTTGGATGGCATTGCAGTGCCTTTTCACGTGAGAGCGCGCATGAGCCCCAGCCTTCGGCCATGGCGACTGGTCGGGAAGAGGAATGGGCCGGTGGAGCTCCACCACCGGCTGGGTTGAGCTCCGCCCAAGTGAGCTGGGGCCGGCGCAAGGCGGGGGAAGCCTGCATGGTGGGGGAGTCCGACCGGCGGGGAAGGCCGGCGCGGTGGGGGATGAGGACGCGGTGATGGATGAATGGAAAAGAGGATGACAAATGGACCCCGTAGCTGATAGGTGGGACCCGTTGCTAACTGTGTTAAAATGGCATCATCCCATCCCTCTCGACCCCTCAACCAAATAAAAGATCGGAACAAACCTATCCCTCTCATCCAAACACGGGATGGGTTGAATCCAACCCCATAAAATTAGGATGAACCTAACTCATTGCATTTGGGATGAACCCAACACAACCCATTCTATTTGATCTCAAAATCAAACACATGCTAGGTGGGCACGCCACACTGATAGCCAAACACCTGATCGAGACAGGTCCAACTTCATGTACAGCCCTAGAGTTGTGGACTGGATTAGCGCCTAAGAGCAACTCCAAGAGGCTGCTAATCTTACCCCCAAAACTTTTTTTGGGAAAAAAAAGAGAAAAAAATGAACTCCAACAGTCCACCCAAAACCTTCCCAAAAAATTATCGACACCAAAAAACATACCCTCCTCCCGTATATTTGCGCGACCCGAAATCTTCCCCAATCCATTCCCGCGCCCCCTGTCGCGCTATTTTATTTTTTTGCCGTGCTCTTTTCTCCCATTATCTTCTCGATCCTTCCCGGCGGTGGCGGCCAGCTCCTCTCCCGGCGCGCCCCTCCTCTCCCGGCGGCGCGCCCCTCCACTCCCGGCGGCGGCGAGGGGCAAGGGGCGGCGGCGCCCTGTCCAACCGGCTGAGGAGGCGGCGGAGGCGTCCCTCCCCACTCCGGCGCACCCCTCCTCTCCCGGCGGCGCGTCCATCCTTTCCCGGCGGCGTCCATCCCCACTCCGGCGGTGGCCCTCCTCTCTCGGCGGCGGCGCCCTGTCGGGCCGGCTGAGCAGGCGGCGGCGGCGGCGGCCCTCCCCAATCCGGCGCGCCCCTTCTCTCCCGGCAGCACGCCCCTCCTCTCCCGGAGGCGGCCGTCCCCACTCCGGCGGCAGCCCTCCTCTCCCGGCGGCGGCGAGGGGTGAGGGGCGGCGGCACCCTGTCGAGTCGGGCTGAGCAGGAAGCCCGCGGCGGCCAGAAGATCTTCAACATCTCGCCAAGAACCCGAGGACTGGATTGGTATGAGCTCTACTCATTGTTAATTTGCTCTCTTGCTAAAATCCTTGGTTGTATCCATTACCTTAGCATTGTGAAAAGGGCCGCCGTTTGTAGTTACTGCATTTGCACATAATCTGGCCATTGTTTGCTTATATGGTGCTGCTATGTGTCTTTGCAATGTGATTCAGAAACTAATCAGCTTGTTGACTACTCTGTTTGCGGAGCTGATATTGTAATGGTGGTTGTGAAATGCTTCCTCCCCTGATTGGGTAGCTAAAGTTGTTCAGATCATAGTAGTAGTGCACCACCAGTTTGGGAGCAATCAAGCAAGTGCCTAGGTATATAAATGAAAAACTACTCGTTCTCTGCAGATTTAAATTCCTTTTGTTACCTGTGCAGATGCAGGCACCACGGCAGGGCCAAGTAAGGCGCGGTGGAGGGATGCTTCAACGGCGTGTGGTGCTCGTCGGCGGCGACCACATCCCTCAATGGAACAGCAGCAGCAGAAATTTGGAGAGGTCCAGCAGCGACGACCTCGACCTGCCTGGTAGTGGTGACATGTGTGGTGATCTGCAAGGTCCTCCGATTGTAGCTCTTACCAGTGATGATTTGGACTCCCTATCGACGGTGCCGTACCCATCCAGCGGCGGCCCTTCTGGTGCTTTCGAACAAGCGGCCAACGGCAACCCATTTGTGAATGGTATGAATCATAAGCTCTTTAACTCAATTCCCCGTGAGATAAGATAGATTTCTTGTGCTGTGTAGTCAATTCTAAGTGGCTTTGTTTTGCCTATAGAAGGATTTTGCATTGATTGAAGATAATGTGGCAACTAACCTTAGCTTGTATTATCATATTGCTTTTCTTCAGAGCTTCAGGCAGTTCGATTCAGTACAGTAGCAACTGCTGTTATTTGTTCAGTTTTCAATTAATTGTGTGCCACCAGCTTGGCTTTGTTTCTCAGCTCTGATTAGCTCACAACCAAGTGTTCTCATTTGCTTGCTAGTTGCACTGTTGCTATTTCTATTTGTCTGAAGGGTCAGCATCTCAGCTCGGTTGAATACTACTTCCTCTGTTTTTCTCTTTGGTCCTTTTAAATTAGAAAACTGATCTTAATTTGAAGTTATTTAGAAGTAGGGCATCCTCCTAAAGTGTGTGGCACCTCAAACAGTGGGTAGTCATCTTATAATGCTCAAATCTCCTATTGCCATTGGTTCCTCTGAATTTAGAAATGTGAAGATCCTCCATGTAATCACATTCTTATGTCGCTGGTGCCATATTGATTATTAGCATTTGCATATTTCCTTCCAGATGGCTCTGAATGAGCGTCTCAACAAATTTAAACAGCAGCAAGAGAGGTGCCAGACTACTCTATCTAGCATTGCTGCAAACCAAGCTTCGATTTAAGGCCAAAAGTTGCTCCAGGGTTTCGACCAGCAAATGCCCCATTCGCTCCTGTAAAACCACTGCAGCCTGTTAAATTCTCAGATGATACGGAAAGGCTACAGCACATCAATTCAATAAGGAAGTCTACTGTGGGAGCACAGATCAAGTTAGTATCTTGATCTATTCAATTCAGTGCAGTAGCTTGGCTTAGCTAAAAATTAAAGCCTGCTAATCTCATCCAGCTAACGAACTTGGCTTAGCTAAAAATTAAAGCAAGCTAACAACGACATCTCCCTCTCCGTTCCTTGTTCTGCTTCTACTACTGCTCCATGGCCAATGTATAGCCTCTGCACATGTGGATGATAGCGTTGGCGCCGATGGGTCTTGCCAACAAAAGTAATAGTAGTTGGCCTGCTAATTAATACAATATAGTATATGTGCATGGCAAGCGTGACCAGAAAACGGGACTTGTATTTGTTGCTTGATAGCCAAAAAAGCGGTTGTTGTCTGAAAACTTGTCACATGGTGCTGCTGCTGCTGCATGGCCATGACAGTGCTTGATGATCCGCCAAATAGAGCAGTGGCTGTGGCCAGCCGACATATTGGTTCCTTGTGAGTCAGAATGGTCCTGATGGATGCCTTAATGGTCCTTATGACACTCCTGCATTTCATAGAGACATAGATAATGGTACTGCATGTAGACTGACTGTGATCTGTGAGAGATGTATTTGTATTTGCAATGTGCTATGGTAGTTCTAGATCATTAACTTTGCTTATCCTTAATCTGATAGTATCTGTGAGCAAGTTTTATATGTGCAGCCTCCATATACCACTTGATGTTTATTTTCTACCTACTGGGCAGGAAATGGATATTTTTCCAACATGATGATGGATGAAACCAATTTAGGGGATTCTCATTATTATAGCAACACATGTGCTGACCAACAATCCCAAGCAATTGAAGTTGGTCCAGCAGCCCCCTCCGCAAGGCCGAACCATAAGAGATCAAAGAACTTCAGTGACCACGAAGATGAGGTTTTGGTTTCAGCATGGTTGAATGTAAGCTTGGATCCGGTCGTAGGCAAAGATCAAAAAGGTACCAAGTATTGGTCCCGTATCTGTGATTACTTCCATGAACACAAGATGTGCACCTCAAAGCGTACCATAAATTCTCTCATGCACCGGTGGGAGACCATACAAAAATGTGTGAACAAGTTTTGTGGATGTCTAGCACGAATTGAGTTAAGGCGTCAGAGTGGTAGTACAATGAAAGACAAGGTATTT
Organism: Setaria italica; assembly: GCF_000263155.2. NCBI lineage: Eukaryota > Viridiplantae > Streptophyta > Magnoliopsida > Poales > Poaceae > Setaria > Setaria italica. The sequence continues at coordinate 6,313,634 of NC_028456.1, read as the reverse complement.
ACTATGCAATACCACGATTTGTTTCGACTATTTTATTTTTATATATCATATATGAATATTTCTTGTATGGTGGTGCTTGTAGGTTGCAGAGGCATGTGCTTTGTACAAGTCTGAAGACGAACATCAGAAAGCATTCCAGTTCATGCATTGCTGGAATAAGCTGAGAACACAACCAAAATGGCTTTCTAAAATTGAAGAATTGGCTGTTGGTAAAACATCTAACAAGAAGCAGAAGACAAGCTCAACGGTTGACCCGAATGCATGTTCACCAAGTGAAATAGGACAAGGTGAGGTTCAAGGTCTAGAGGATAATGCATTGACAAGGCCGATTGGTAAGAAGAAGGCAAAAGCAGCACTGCTGCAAGAGAAGAAAAAAAGTGTGACAGCAACCTTAGAAAATATGTGGGCACAAAAGAAAGAAACTGATGGGGAGAAAGAGCTAAAAAAAAGAGGAGAGGTTCAACAAAGCTTTCGCTCTTGAACAAGATCGAGTTGCAAATGAAAAACTACTTCTTGAGGTTAAGAGGTAGGAGGTCCAGTTGCAGAAAAGGAGGGATGAAGAGAGGATTATGACCATGGATCTTACTGCCATGCCAGATGAGCAAAAGAAATACTACATGTGCTTGCGGGCTGAGATCATGAGTCGAGTACTTAATTAGAATTTGATTCTTCTAAATGGTATTAGTAGCTAATGTGATATTTTTTTTATATGGTATTGTGTGATGTTCGAAACTTAATTAGTATTTGAATCTTCTAAAGAGTAGTATTTCCATATGGTACTGTGTGATGTTCGAAACTTAATTAGTATTTGAATCTTCTAAAGAGTAGTATTTCCATATGGTATTAACGTGGATTTCAAGCGTCTTGTGTCGATTTTAATGTTTGCTCAGTCAGTACTATTCAGTAATAATCAAAAAGAAGTCCGGCGGCGTGCCTTGACGAGGGTCTGGAAAAAAGAAGTCCGGCGGCGTCAGGGAAAAAAGAAGCCTGGCGACGAGCGAGGGGTCCAGCCTGCTGGAAAAAAAAACGATCCTAAAATGGGCCCAATATGATGACGTGGCTTCATTTGAAATATTAGCGGATTAGTTTTTAGCATTCTGCTGTGGACTGATATGTTTTTTGGGGGAAAAATTTTTAGTATAGTCCCCAATATCTCGTTTTGGGGAAGAATTTTTTGGGGACTATTGGAGTTGCTCTAAGCAAATCATGGAACATGACCCGACCGGATTCGCGTCACCATCTCACTTCTCACCGACCGAGCCGCCGAAGTAAATCGAGAAGCAAAGATCAAGAACGCGGCGAGGTCCACCTCTGATCTCCTACGTCTTCGTCCTTAATCTCCAATTAATCCTCGCCCCCCCTGTTCCCTCAGCGGGCGGCGCCGGCGCGTTGCTCGCTTCCCCTCCTTGATCGCCCTCCTCGCCGCTACACGGAGGCGGCCGTGCCGTGCCGTGGCCCCGGCGGCGGGGGCGGGGGAACCATGTACAGATCGGCGGGGGTCGCGATGGCGTGGAACGTCTTCCGGTTCTGCACGGCGCTTAGGGGGCTTGGCTCAATCATGATCCTGCTCGTCCTCGTCATCGTCGGCGTCACCTACTACGCCGTCGTCCTCTGCAACTACGGCCCCGCCCTCCTAGCCGGCGGCGCCACCACCCTCGCCGCGCTCGCCGTCCTGCTCCTCTTCCACTTCCTGGTGCGTATCCTGGCTTATCTAGGGGATATGGTTTCGGACGCGAAAGATTCTCGTTTGGGCGAAATATCTATCGGGTTTGCGGAGGATCTGCCAAATTGCCGCAGGATTGAAGTATCGTTAGGTGTCGATCTTAATTCTTTGGGAAGCATATTGGGTAGGTGGTACGAAGCGCTAAGGTGGATGGATGGTTTTTAGCGCTTAGGGTCTACTTAATTAATATTTTCCTGATGCATTTTCGAAAACATACTAGATTTTTTTTCATTTAGGATACCTGCAATGTTAAAATGTAGCTGATTATCGTTAAAGAAGTTTAAGAAAAAAAATGACTCAATGAGCTGATAAATTGCATTTATGTGCTACTGATTAGAGAACCATACTACAAAAGTAATTTAATGTGAATACTGCTGCGATTATCTTGCGATCTTTCTTCTCTGTGCTGTGTAGTGTGTTAAGAGAGATAGTACTTCTGGTTTTGTAGCTTGCTATGCTATTATGGAGCTACTTTTCTGTTGTGTTCACCGACCCTGGTTCCGTTCCACCCAATTGGAATCTTGATTTCGATGCGGAGATGGGAGAAACCGCTCCCCTTGCTAGTTCAGAGTTCAGCAGCCAGATGAACTCACAACAATCTGTAGCCCTTGGCAGTATGGGAAATCCAAGGGTCAGGTACTGTAGGAAGTGCAACCAGCTGAAGCCACCTCGGTGCCATCACTGCTCTGTTTGTAAGTTTCTGGTTTATTTTTCAGGATCAGTTTTATAATTTCCAGTTGTGATATCGCGTGTCATGATTTCAGGTGGAAGATGTGTTCTTAAGATGGACCATCATTGTGTATGGGTTGTTAATTGTGTTGGGGCGCTGAACTACAAGTACTTTCTTCTCTTCCTGGTACAGTACTACTACACTTGAGTCTTGAGATATCGTCCTCTTTATGATTAAGATAACTTGAGCTTTGGGTTTCAATGTTTTCAAATTACAAACTACTTACCTGTTCTCATCATGCTGGCAGGTTTATAGTTGATGCATTTTAAAGTAAGAAATTGATTTAATTTTTCTTCTATGCAATGTTTCTACATGTTTCCATAAGCTTTGAAAGCAAAGCTAAATAATTATATTTTCTAGAAATGATCCTTCAATGAACTTATTTTTTATTCACTACTAATACTAAATCAATTTCTGCTTCTGGGTATTGAGTTACTTTGCTTTCTAGATCAACACATTTAAGCGAGAAATTTGCTCTATTGACACTTGAAACTTGTGGTTTCGCAGTTTTGACACTGCAAACAATGACTTCGCAATTTTGACACTCCAAACATGTTGCTTGATTTCATGACATTCTAACCTTATCACACACATTCCATTTTCGTTTCCCTGTTTAGGCTACCTAAAATGTTGATGTTGCCCCTAAGCTATATTCAACATGCTGCCATCATTTTTATGCGGCTGAACAGCATTACATAATACAAATTGGGATTAAGTTTGCGGCCACCTAACTGACATGATGCCACAAGATATTTTTTTAGCATAAATATCTCTACATTAGACACATCCATAGGTTGCATAGTTCATGCACATCTAAACCACCAATTGTATAACTCACATATAATTCATAACTAAACCTTCATTAAAAAAACTGGTCGATTGGTCACACCTGACTTCATAACTAAACCGTTGGGTCACTTGATGGCTTCATAACTAAATCTTCATTACATTTGCACTAAAATAAGTTCACTCTATGGGTCAGGATTCAGGAAGAAAGAGAAAGATAGAGGCAAGGGTACTATCGACTTTTGATACAAAAAGAACAGTAAAAAACAAAAGAAAATATATTAGAAGGGGAGAATGTCACGAAATCAAGCAACACAATGTTTGGAGTGTCAAAATTACAAATCCATTGTTTGGAATGTCAAAACTGCGAAGCCACATGTTTCAAGGGTTAATAGAGCAAATTTCTCCATTTTAGCAGGGAGCCAAGATAGGTCGGTCTGTACACAATGCCTTGGAGGCAAAATGAACAGAGACGCACTCAACACAAAGGCACACTAGTGGCAAAACCCTCTTCCAACGTATAACAGGCACACCGGTGATTAAAAAGAATGACCAGAGGCCTCAAAACAAGCTCTCCCATAAACTTCCAACATCTTGGTTCCTGCCGAGATCCAAAGATGAGCCTCGTCAGAGAGCTTTCGCAGCAAAATGTTCAACATTTGGTGTGGCTCCATCGAATACACAGTTATTCCGATTCTTCAACAAATACCATGTTCTAAATATGAATGGCTAAAATTTTTCTGAATTATGTATCTTTCTAACCCAGGTGGTTGCTTGATCAGTTAAGCAAATAGCTAAAGCTGCTTAACCAGTCACATGCAACTTAAATTTTTGAATCCAAATCACTCCTTTCCTCTTCACTTGTAACAACTAAATGTGATTGACATAAAAATTCTCTCTGCAAATAAATGTTTTTGGCCTTTCAAAACTAAATTATCAAATAAGAAAGACCTGTCAAAAAACTGATTAAGGTTCTTCAAAGGGGTTGTTCCAACTCTATCAATTAATTATTGTAGTGTGTGTTAGGACTTAGGACTTCATATTTTCTAAAGCAATAGATTGACTTTCCATGTGCTGTTCTATCTATGTGTGAACCATGTTTTTTCCCTTGTTCACACAAAATAATATTACAATTAGCTCAAGTAATTAAATGACCAATATTTGAGCCTGAAGATGTAGCCATATGACCAAAAAAGGATTTCTGTTTCTGCTGCTTAAACCAGGATATGATGGCACTTTGTTCATTGCCTTGCCATTATATCACTGTCCACTATCTAATGATAGCTTAGGTTTCAGTATTGGACATAACAATGTTATGTGATATTCCTTAAATAGTTAAGCAATATCACAAAAATGAGTCTATTCAAATTCTCATAAACTATTTATGGTTAGGATGTCCTGTAAGCACAACTAAATCAGCTGAAACGTCGAAGTGGAGTTTCTTTTATGATGTCTGTACTTTTTTAAGCATGCTTTGAATCAATGTCTCCTTTGTTCCACACTGCCAAGTATTTAACTATGTCTTCTGCAAAGTGAAACCATTTTCCTTCTATTGTGCCATGCAGTTTTACACCTTCCTGGAGACAACACTTGTCACACTATCTTTATTGCCTCACTTCATAGCCTTCTTCAGTGACATCGACATCCCAGGAAGTCCTGCAGCACTTGCAACCACATTTCTCACCTTTGGTAAATGCATTACTATTTTATTATTTTCCTTATGTATAATTCATCAAATATCAACTAAAACAGTTGTCTTGCTTGCAGTTCTGAATCTGGCCTTCTCCTTGAGTGTTCTTGGTTTTATGATTATGCATATTTCACTTGTCTCTGCTAATACAACAACGATTGAGGTAAAGCATCTAGCAATATATTGTTAAGCAGTGTTTGTGATGTGCATGATGAGATTAATTTTTTACCTTGAATCCTTGATATACAGGCATATGAGAAGAAAACAACTCCACATTGGATATACGATCTTGGCCGAAAGAGGAATTTTGCTCAGGTTTGGCTTCTTTCAAGCAGACGATACACCTGTCATGATGATCACTATGCATAAGTTGACTGCATGTAAAGATGCAATTAGCTGAAACAGCCTATGTAGCTTTTGGAGTAAAATGCGTAAACATCCTGCATTGTCGAAATCCCTAGACATCCTGTATAGGAAATTACATGCAGATTAGGACCTACTGACCTAGAGTGGCACATGTAACAAGTTTAGGGGCCCAGATCTACATGTGAATACTTTAGAGAACTAGAGACGCTGCGGGATAAGTTGAAGGACTGCTGCTACAATTTATTCATAATTGATGCAATGCATTGCTAATTTTCCTTAGAAGGGCATCTGAGTCAATCATGCTATTTGCAATATTTCAAGTTATTGGTTGATTGTAGTGCTGCACATTTGGAGTCTAATATGTAAAAGGTAGTTCTGTTAAGGGCCCATTATATTAGATAATTCTTTTAAGGGCCCATTATATCAATGGTGCAGCTCTCCGCCTCGTTCCAGAAAATTCTGTTAAGGGGTCCATTATGCAATTTTGCAAGCTACAATTTCATATTCTTGGACTTCCGATCCTGTCCTTTTTGAAGTCAACATGTTTCATCTACTTATCTTCAGCATCACTTTTATTTTTATTCCCCTTATTTGGTGATTGGCCAGGGAACCCCGCCCTCACACCAAGGTGTTGAGGACTTGGCCTTTTTGTTGTTTGAGAATCTCAATTACAGTCACAGTAGACCCTTTGCATAGGGGGCTCCTAGTAGTTATGGATATAGTCAACCCAAATACAAACCTACTAGCTAACTACTCCCTCCATCCCATCAAGAAAAGCCAAAACGACCTACAATTTGAAACGGAGGGATTAATAGATAAAAAAAATGAATGGATAATATTATCTTAGGAAGCTAATCAGGACTATTTTGGAAATATATAAGTTAGAGGAAGATGACATATGTCCTTCATAGCCTTGGGCATGTACCTGTCACTAGAGTAGTGCTGGTAGAAACTGTCTGCTACATACCGGCATATGCAAATTATTTTCATAAGAGTGTACCGCAGACTATTAGACTTTTTGTTGACGAGTGTTTTGTTGTCAGGTTTTTGGAAATGACAGGAAATATTGGTTCATCCCTGCATACTCAGAAGAAGATTTGAGAAGAATTCCAGCTTTACAGGGTCTTGATTATCCTGTGAGACCAGATTTTGATGGTCAAGAACTGTAATGAAGCAATTTTGCCAGTGCCCTTCTCTTCCCATTGGCATTGGATGTGTTTCCATGTCAGTTTTGATGGTTTTTTCTGGTCAGGTACCTCAGTGTTGGATATCTGCTGGTACAACTGACAGCATTGCTGATTGTGTTATGCAACAAATCAAATGAGCCTGTCATGCCGTTCAAAATATGATTTTAGCAACCATGAGTGATGCATTTCTGTTGCATGTTTGTTGCAAATGCAACGAAATGGGAATTTCGAAATCCTCCTGCAGCCAGAGGGGATCTGTAATGTAAATTAATCTTTACGGCCTTTTTGGATGGGCCGAATCTCAGCCTAATCCACGTGGATAGGCCAGGAATTCGGACCAGACTTTTCTGGTCCATCCACGTGGATTGGACTGGGATTTGCACCACCCAAACAGGGCATTAGTGTGTTTGAAATAGGCTTTGAGATGTATTCTGTACTTCTGTTGAGTTATGCAATACAACTATACAAGTACCGTTTCAGAAATGTTGCACCACATTTATACAGTATCAAGGATGGATGATCAAGTGTTGTAATTTATTCAAAATTGTTAAACATGTATCTGAGAATTTTAGCTCGCATCTTGATTAAATCTGATCTTAATTCCATTGGCCTACGAAAGTGTTTAGTGTATACCGTATCAGAAATGTTGCACCACATTTATACAGTATCAAGAATGGATTATCAAGTGTTGTAATTTATTCAAAATTGTTAAACATGTATCTGAGAAATTCAGCTCGCATCTTGATTAAATCTGATCTTAATTCCATTGGCCTACGAAAGTGTAGTGTATGCAATATACAGTATCAAGAATGGATGATCAAGTATTGTAATTTATTCAAAATTGTTAAACATGTATCTGAGAAATTCAGCTCCCATCTTGATTAAATCTGATCTTAATTCCATTGGCCTACGAAAGTGTATAGTGTATGCAATATTCATCCGACCGTGTAAAATTAAATTGATTGCTTTTGCTATCCAATTCAGGTCCGGATACACTTGAGTTACGCACCGGTTTAAGATTTTCGAAACTACATTCTGGGATTAGAGGTTTTCAATTTCCTCTTGCAGATATACTCCCTCCATCCCACGATATAGCTTCATTTAGAGATTTTGAGATAGATTAAGAAGTTAGCTAAAATGTCTAATTTATCCTTAATCAGGTCCCGCTACGGGAGCGCGTGATCCGCTTGACCGTGATGGCAAGTTGGCGACGCGCTTGACCGCGATCATCCCGCGTGGGCAGCGCTTGCCTGCCAATTTTGTTTGCATGCACCACAAAAAATAAGTAAAACCTCGCGCCAACGGTTGCCGCTCATCCATAGCATGGCGCCAAAATGAACCGCTTTGGCCAGGACACAATACACGGGCCTTTTTTACCGCCAGGATCAATTCCAGAATCTCATTTTTTTTTTACTCACAGGTTGCTTGGCGCAACTTTTACTGCCCTGACAAATTTGCATTAGCACAAATCAAGCATCCTTAGTCCTGTGTCGGTATTTTATACCCGACAACCTACTGAGGGGTATTCTGCGGTAGTAGATTGATAGTTGGGGAATCGTCGAACCTGGAACTCGACGGTTGCGAGGACACAAGATACAGATTTATATAGCTTCGGGCCGCTAGAGTAGCGTAATACCCTACGTCCTGTTTAGGGTGTTGTATATTGCGCCCTGCGCCTGGGTGTTGTTTGGTACTAAGGATTTTGTCCTCTGTTGTGGTTCTCTGAGGTCTTGACCTACCGATCTAGGAACCCTTGCCCTCCTTTATATACTCTAGGGAGTGGGATTACTTGTCGGTTATAAGGAATTCTAGCAAAATTACATGGTATGAGTCCTAATAGAATTACAGAGGAATTCTAGTAGGAGTCCGTCTTTTTCATTCCTTTCAAATATTGGAGATCTATACTCGACAAGCTCCAAGCACTTCATACTCGAATGTAGTAGTCTTCGAGTACTTTTCAGATCCTCGTCGAGTAGTATCTGTGCTCCTCGAGTACTTTGTCTAGCTAAATCTTTAAAGTTCCTCGAAGTTTCCATGAGGCTATGGTGTGCTCAAACCTTTGATCATCTTGATTTTGTAATCTTCATATTTGGAATGCGATATGGAGGGGGGCAAAAGTCACACTCCATATGGAATAGCCCCCGAGCCTTAGATTGAATCGAAAAAATCAGGCTGAAAGTCAATAAAATCTTTAATCTTCTTTCTTTATCTTGAAAAAATCATCGGTTGGGTATAGCTTATCAGGTCCCGAGCCTTGAAATGATTAAATAATTAATCCGAGGATCTTTAGTCTTCACGCAAGTCATCATCCAGGTTGTATTGTAGCGTCTAGCCCCCGAGCTTAAGCACCAGGTGAGCCATAGAAGCCACATCAAGTAGTTATTGGCGCTTAGCCCCCGAGCTTGGAAGCTAGCTAAGCCACTAAAGATATTCCGAGTAGTAATTGATGATTAGCCCCTGAGCCTAGGAGCTAGCGGAGCTATCATAGGTATGTTGAGTGTCCTGAAGAGTCATCGCCGAAGCTTGACCTGCAAAAAGAGATGCATACATTATGTAGCATATTTGTAGAATATTGAAACTACTAAAATTTATTCAATGATGAATGTAAATGTTTTGTGTCGTGCTCTTATTTCGGCCATATTTTTCCCGAGTAGTTAGTGTTGGAGGTATGACCTAGAGGCAATCATACAGATGATGATATTCCATTTGTATCCATGATTTATATTGTGTTCCATGAATATCCATCAAAGGCTACTTGAATTGATTTGCAATTATGTGAATTGTGTGTGAAACTCTTTACTTGTATGGTTATTCTAAAGTTGTTCCTAGTCGGAGTTCATGTGAGGACACACATGAATATTAGACTAGCACATGTATTAGTTGATGACTATGTTTCATAAGTCATGGATATGGAGATGTTGAACTAATAATGTGGACACATGTGGAGACATGTGCTAGGACTGACCCAACACGAGAAGTAGTTCTCTCTTTAAACAACATATACGCTTTGTCCATAGACCTGAGATTGTCGCATGTATTCAAGATGTGGATCAACCTACTTAGGGGCTATCAAACGCTACGCCGTAACAGGGTAGTTATAAAGGTAGCTTTCGGGTTTGTCAAGAAGCATGCTATGAGACATGGTCAATCAAGATGAGATTTGCCCCTCTCTGATTGAGAGTGATATCTCTGGGCCCCTCGAGTGATCGGATCCGAAAATGCATGGCCATGCTACGTACGGTTAAGAGTTAACCTACAAAGGGATTCCGAATCACAGGATCGAGAAAGAGCGGTCGGCTTGAAGCTAGACCAAATATCGTGAGGCAAAGGGAATAGCATGTATATTATGTTGTGATGGTTCGTCTGATATGATCTTCGTGTGCGTATAGGAGTTGGCACGTCTTGCTAGAGGCCGCTACCGACTATTGGGCCGAGTAGGAGTACTCGGGCCATGTCTATGCGTATCCGAACCCATGGGGTCACACACTTAAGGGGCTGGAAGCCCAATTCGGATCTGATCCGAGTTGGATTAGGTTTAGAAGTACTAATGGGCCTCGGACCCAGAGGCCCGTCAGGAACCTCTATAAATAGAGGGGTGGGAGCGCCCTAGGGTTTACACCTTTTGGCAAAACACATCTACCGCGCCTCCCACACCCTCTCCTGTTGCAACTCGTGGATCTAGCAGTCCGGCTTGCGACGCTTCCTCCCTGCACGTGTGGATACCTTAGAGGTGTTGCGCCTGCAGCACTCGGACGAGCCGCCGACGAGCCACGACGAGCCGACGACGAGCCGCGGCACGAGGGCGATCTTGCTGCACGTGGACGAGCTGCTGAGGAGCTGTTAGATGTTGACGTGATCGACTACGTACGACTACGTTGATCGACTACATACGACTACATTGATCGTCTTTGCTGCATCGACGCAAATCTACATCTTCCGCACCAGTAGTGCGTCGAGTGGTAATCCCGTGATCCTTATACGTCAGTTCTTCCTTGTTTTACGTGGTAGAAATTTTGATTTGCGCTAGTGTAGCCTACCTCGTAACCTAACAGTGGTATCATGAGCCGTACCTGTTTAGTTTTGGATTCGGGATGTGTGCATATGGAGATATGCGAGTTTTCAGTTTGATCTATGTCCTGGTTTCGTGTTCTTGCTGCAATGGTAGTGTAACGACATACTCCTACCGGTCGGTTTCCGCCATCGGAGTTAAGTGATACACGTAATTCCAGTTGCAGTGAGCGAAGATCAATATGATTGGTCGAATCGAAATCCAGGGTCATACGCCAGGTGCATTAGATGTGCAATAGTAGATGAGATCTACTGCCGGGGTCGGGATTTTTGCCGTATGCGTATGCTTCGGTAAATCAGCCGTAACTTTTCGGTACGATCTCGGATCGGGACGAATTTTATATGAAAATTGATCTACAAAAAAAGTTACACATGAAATTCAACTGCTTTACCATTTTTGGCGAAATTAGATTTCACAAATTCGGCTTGGAAGATAGAGTTTCGGACATCCGAAGTTTGGAACGTTAGGACGCTTAACTCTGTTTTGTAGGATGTATGTATCTTGTGATCAGTATGGCCCTTTGTGTATATGATGCATGTGTGTAACTCATTCGTGACCTGCGTGTCGCGCGTACGGCAACACGGCAGGAGCCATATGTTTTGTCACTTTATTGTATTTAATGGTCTGCGTACCAATCTATGATGATCCAAGCAACTATGTAATCTTCATTACTAGCTTCTTTACTAGCTATTAGGTGTAATAGCATGTTCTAGTTCTTGGAGGACTCATCACTAGGAGGATGGCACACATGGAACATGGAGATGGAGATCACCATGGTGAATAGGTTCTATGGAGATGGAGATCACCATATGAAAATGGGCCATACTGTGTCACAACTGTGTGAATGCTATTCTGTTTATGTTTTACTTTCTGCATGCTGTGATGTTAGAAGTAGAACAATCCCTAGCAAAGTTTAAGTTAGTATGCCCTCCCAACTAAAACTTGCACCATCCCATGTCTTGTACAATTAGTGGTGGGTCTATGAAATTAGGGTACCACTAGTTTTCCTTGACTAGACGGGTTTGTGTCGGACACTTACACGCATAAGGGTTGGTTTGCTTAACAAGGTTATCATAATGGTTAAGGACCTTGGGGCATAAAGGTTGGGCGCCGAGACATAGAGATGTCACCCAACAACATGAGTCATATGTGATATGATTAGCAAAAGTTGCTTACCGATCTACCTTGTTTTCTAGCGGTGATGCTAAAGCTCACTAGTAGACTTGTTAGTTATGGATCCTGAATCACTAAGTTTCAATAGAGGGATATTGATTTTAGTGGGAGTAGATTCTGTTAAAATAGTTTAATGTGATTTGCTCTATCATGGATACGTTTGTCTTAGTGTATTTTGCATTACTTTTGTTGTAGATTAAATGGCACCTAGCAGCACTAGACCGTTTGCTTTGCGTTCGGTCCTTGAGAAGGACAAGTTGAATGGAACAAATTACTCGGATTGGATCTGTAACCTGAGAATTGTTCTCAGGGCTGAGAAAAAGGAAGATGTTCTAGACAACCCACTACCAGAAGAACCTGCTGATGATGCACTCGCTGCTGCTAAGAATGCTTACAAGAAAGCATGTGATGCTAACCTCGAAGTAAGCTGCCTTATGCTTGCTTGCATGGAACCCGAGTTGCAGATGCAGTTCAAAACAAACCATGAGGCGCACGATATGATCGTGGCGCTTAGAGACATGTTCCAAACACAGGCCAAGACTGAAATGTTCAATGTGTCTAAGACCTTTGTGGAGAGCAAGCTAGCAGAAGGCGCAGCATTAGGACCACACGTAATCAAGATGGTTGGTTACACTCAACGGTTGGAGAAGCTGGGCTTCCCACTAGGCCAAGAGTTGGCCACTGATTTCATTCTTTCATCTCTTCCGCCTAGCTATGGGAACTTCATCTCGAACTACCATATGCATGGGACGGAGAAGGGTCTGAATGAGCTATGTGGCATGCTTAAAACAGCAGAGGCTGACATCAAGAAAAGCGCTAGTACCAGCCATGTGATGGCTATACAGAACAAGCCTAGCTTTAAGAAGAAGAGCAATTCTTGGAAGAAGAAGGGCAAGGTTGGAACGTCCAAGCCAAACCCAGCGCCCAAGGTTAAAGCTGGACCTGGACCTGCTCCAGACAAAGAGTGCTTTTACTGTCATGAACTTGGTCACTGGAAGAGAAACTGCAAGCAATACCTAGCTTCGTTGAAGAATGGCGGAAGTAAGAGTACTTCTACCTCAGGTATGCTTGTTGTTAATGTTATAGACAACATATTTCTCGCTGATACAATTATTAATTCTTGGGTATTTGATACCGGATCGGTTGCTCATATTTGCAATTCGATGCAGGGAATGATAAGAAGTACAAGTGTGGAAAGAGGAGAAGTTGATTTTCTCGTGGGCAATAATGCAAGAGTTGCTGCGTTGACCGTCGGGACGATGCAACTCCACCTCCCGTCAGGATTTATTATGGAGTTGAATAATTGTTATTTCATTCCTAGTTTAAATCAAAACATTTTGTCTCCTTCATGCTTGATGAAGGATGGTTATTCATTTGCGAGTGAAAACAATGGTTGTGTGATCTCTAAGAATGATATGTTTATGGCTTTTGCACCTATTGTGAATGGATTATTTGTTTTAAATCTTGATGGTTCACCTGTCTGTAACGTAAGTGCTAAAAGGCCTCGGCCTAATGATTTGAGTCCTACCTACTTGTGGTATTGTCATTTGGGTCATATAAGTGAAAAGCGCATGAAGAAGCTCCATTCTGATGGATTTCTAACTTCGTTTGATTTTGAATCATACGAGACATGTGAGGCTTGCTTGCTAGGCAAGATGACCAAGACGCCTTTCACAGGATTTCCTGAGAGAGCAGTAGACTTGTTGGAACTCGTACATAGTGATGTATGCGGACCAATGAGCACGACAGCTAGAGGAGGATTCCAATACTTCATAACTTTCACTGATGATTTTAGTAGATATGGCTATGTCTACTTGATGAGGCACAAGTCTGAAACCTTTGAAAAGTTTAAGGAATTTCAGAATGAAGTTGAAAATCAGCGTGGCAACAAAATTAAGGCCTTACGATCTGATCGTGGAGGCGAGTATTTGAGCCACGAGTTTAGCAATCATCTAAAGAGTTGCGGAATTGTTCCACAACTTACGCCGCCTGGAACACCACAGAGAAACGGTGTATCCGAGTGACGTAATCGAACTTTGTTAGACATGGTTCGATCAATGATGAGCCAATCGGACCTACCGTTGTCATTTTGGGGATACGCTCTAGAAACAGCAGCTTTCACACTTAATAGGGTTCCATCTAAATCCGTAGTTAAGACACCATATGAGATATGGACTGGAAAAGTTCCTAGTTTGTCTTTTCTAAAGATTTGGGGATGTGAAGTGTTTGTCAAGCAACTTCAGTCGGACAAGATCACACCCAAGTTGGATAAGTGCATTTTCGTGGGATATCCAAAGGAAACTTTGGGATATTATTTCTACAACCGATTAGAAGGCAAAGTGTTTGTTGCTCGGAATGGGGTTTTCCTAGAGAAAGAGTTTCTCAAAGGAGAAAAGAGTGGAAAGACAGTGCATCTTTAAGAAGTTCAAGATGAGCCGATCGGGCAAGAATCAATGAGTGATGCTAACGTAGCAGAACAAGTTGAGATACCCATGGCAAGAGAAGCACCGCCACAACCACGAAGGTCGACAAGGCTCCGCGAAATGCGGGAAATATTATTGTTGGACAATGATGAGCCTGCAACATATGCAGAAGCAATGATGGACCCAGACTCCAAAAAATGGCAGAGTGCCATGCAATCCGAAATAGAGTCCATGGGAGACAATCAAGTTTGGAACTTGGTTGACTCGCCTGATGGTGTTAAAGCCATAGAGTGCAAGTGGATCTATAAGAAGAAAAAGGACATGGATGGAAATGTTCACATCTATAAAGCACGACTTGTCGCAAAAGGTTTTCGACAAGTTCAAGGAGTTGACTACGACGAGACCTTCTCGCCCGTAGTGATGCTTAAGTCCATTCGGATTATTCTAGCTATAGCTGCATATTTCGATTATGAGATATGGCAGATGGATGTCAAGACAGCTTTCCTGAATGGAAACCTAGCTGAGGATGTGTATATGATACAGCCCGAGGGTTTTGTCGATCCGAAAAATGCTGGAAAGGTATGCAAGCTTCAGAGATCCATTTATGGATTGAAGCAAGCATCTAGGAGTTGGAACATTCGTTTTGATGAAATGGTCAAAGGGTTTGACTTCACCAAGAACGAAGAAGAGTCTTGTGTTTACAAGAAGGTTAGTGGGAGCTCTGTAGTATTTCTAATCTTATATGTGGATGACATATTGCTGATTGGAAATAACATTCCTATGCTTGAGTCCGTAAAGACTTCACTGAAAAATAGTTTTTTGATGAAGGACTTAGGGGAAGCGGCATATATTCTGGGCATTAAGATCTATAGAGATAGATCGAGAAGGCTTATAGGTTTAAGCCAAGATACTTACATTGACAAAGTGTTGAAGCGGTTCAACATGGAAGAGGCAAAGAAAGGGTTCTTGCCTATGTCACATGGCATACATCTCGGCAAGACTCAGTGTCCTTCGAGTGCTGATGAGCGGGATCGCATGAGTAGAGTGCCATATGCCTCGGCTATTGGATCTATCATGTATGCAATGATAAGTACTAGCCCAGATGTTTCATATGCGCAAGTATGACAAACAGACACTAGTTTGATCCGGGTGAGAGTCACTGGACAGCGGTGAAAAACATTCTTAAGTACTTGAGAAGGACTAAAGATATGTTCTTTGTCTATGGAGGTGAGGAGGAGCTCATTGTAACATGTTACACCGATGCTAGTTTGCAAACCGACAGAGATGATTCAAAGTCACAATCAGGATTTGTGTTCATGCTAAATGGTGGTGCTGTTAATTAGAAGAGTTCCAAGCAGGAGACGGTGGCCGATTCTACGACAGAAGCCGAGTACATCGCGGCTTCAGAAGCCGCTAAGGAGGGTGTTTGGATAAGGAATTTCCTTATTGAGCTTGGTGTGTTCCCAAATGCGTCCAGCCCATTGAATCTCTACTGTGATAATAATGGGGCAATTGCGCAAGCAAAGGAGCCAAGGAATCACCAGAAGAACAAACACATTATGCGGCAATTTCATCTCATTAGAGACTTCGTTAATCGGGGTGAGATCAAGATATGCAAAATACAGACGGATTTGAATATTTCTGATCTGTTGACAAAGCCTCTCCCGCAGTCTAAGCATGATGCGCACATAAGAGCTATGAGTATTAGATATATTCTAGATTGACTCTAGTGCAAGTGGGAGACTGTTGGAGGTATGCCCTAGAGGCAGTCATAGAGATGATGATATTCCATTTGTATGCATGATTTATATTGTGTTCCATGAATATCCATCAAAGGCTACTTGAATTGATTTGCAATTATGTGAATTGTGTGTGAAACTCTTTACTTGTATGGTTATTCTAAAGTTGTCCCTAGTCGGAGTTCATGTGAGGACACACATGAATATTAGACTAGCACATGTATTAGTTGATGACTATGTTTCATAAGTCATGGACATGGAGATGTTGAACTAATAATGTGGACACATGTGGAGACATGTGCTAGGACTGACCCAACACGAGAAGTAGTTCTCTCTTTAAACAACATATACGCTTTGTCCTTAGACCTGAGATTGTCGCATGTATTCAAGATGTGGATCAACCTACTTAGGGGCTATCAAACGCTACGCCGTAACAGGGTAGTTATAAAGGTAGCTTTCGGGTTTGTCAAGAAGCATGCTATGAGACATGGTCAATCAAGATGAGATTTGCCCCTCTCTGATTGAGAGTGATATCTCTGGGCCCCTCGAGTGATTGGATCCGGAAATGCATGGCCATGCTACGTATGGTTAAGAGTTAACCTACAAAGGGATTCCGAATCACAGGATCAAGAAAGAGCAGTTGGCTTGAAGCTAGACCAAATATCATGAGGCAAAGGGAATAGCATGTACATAATGTTGTGACGGTTTGTCTGATATGATCTTCGTGTGCGTATAGGAGTTGGCACGTCTTGCTAGAGGCCGCTACCGACTATTGGGCCGAGTAGGAGTACTTGGGCTATGCCTATACGTATTCGAACCCATAGGGTCAGACACTTAAGGGGCTGGAAGCCCAATTCGAATATGATACAAGTTGGATCAGGTTTAGAAGTACTAATGGGCCTCGGACCTAGAGGCCCGTCAGGAACCTCTATAAATAGAGAGGTGGGGCGCCCTAGGGTTTCATCCCTTTGGCTGAAACACATCTGCCGCGCTTCCCACGCCCTCTCCCTGTTGCAACTCGTGAACCTAGCAATCCAGGTTGCAATGCTTCCTCCCTGCACGTGTGGATACCTTGGAGGTGTTGTACCTACAGCACTTGGACGAGCCGCCGACGAGCCACGACGAGCCGCTGATGAGCCACGATGAGCCGCGGCACGAGGACGACCTTGTTGGACGTGGACGAGCTGCTGAGGAGCTGCTCGACATCGACATGATCGACTACGTGTTTGACTACACTGATCGAGTTCACTGCCCTGACGCGATTCTACATCTTCCACACCAGTGCATCGAGTGGTAATCCCGTGATCCATATACGGCAGTTTTCCTGGTTTACGTGGTAGAAAAATTTTGTTTTGCGCTAGGGTAGCCTACCTCGTATCCCTACAATGTGTCATCCTTTCAATTGGTCCATGTGTCACTTTCTTACGTGTCCACGTGTCATTTTCCTATTTGTCCATGTATCACTGTCCCATTTGTCCACGTGTCCTTTCCCGATTTGCCCACATGTCATTTTCTCATTTGTCCACATGTCATGTTTCCGTTTGTCCATGTGTCCCTTCCCTGTTTGCCCACGTGTCTTATTTCTATTGGTCAACGTGTCCTTTGTCGGTTTGTCCACGTGTCATCTTCCTATTGGTCCACGTGTCTTTTCTTTTACGGTTCCACGTGTTGATTCATTAGTGTTACAGGTGCCATTTTACTATTAGTCCATGTGTCATTTCTGATCAGTCCATGTTTGCAATTTTGTTTATGATGTGTTCTTTTCTGTTTGGCCCACGCATTAGTTACTGATCAGTACACATGTCAGTTTCTTGTTGGACCACCACGTTCCATTTTCTGGATGTTACACATGTCTATATCATACAGGTCCACGTGCATACAGAACCATTTCATCGCAGACACAAAATGATGCAGCACAATTCACAGAAACTCCACCACAATGAAGTTACAACCAAATAGTTTCATAACACCACCACAATTACTTCACTACAGTTCAGAACTACATAAGTGTGGCGGATCCACTTTGGATTTGCTTGGTTAAACATGATTTAGCCGCATGACACGCGACGCTCATGCCTACACCGAGTAAACACGAAGTGCCGTCGGATTTCCTCCGATTTAACCACTTGAACAGGACCGAATAGCAAACCCACACGAAGGTGAGCGGTTCCAGAGAATACAACAAGTTCACTGAGTTAACAAATTAACCATTTAGTTTGGCCATAAAAACAACATCAGAGTTTTACAAGGGTTAGCAGAAAAACAACAAAAGGTAAAACAACTAGCGGAAGCTAACTCGTCGGGGTCGGACATCCTTTGTGAGGCCAACCGTGACGTCAATGATCCCTCTCCTCGCCGTCCGAGGAGGGATCCCACTCAACCGTCCAACCCGGAGGGAGTTGGGGCGGCCAAGTGCCGGCAGAAGGAGGCTCAGAGGCAGCAACTTCACCTGAAAAAGAAGAGCCACAACAAGGCTGAGCTACTAAGCTCAACAAGACTTAACCGATAGGGAGGGCGCTAAACTACCTCTTCTAGACATGCAAGGCTTTTTGGCTGAGGGGTTTGTTTGCCAAAAGCACTAGGTGTATCCCTACTTTCAAGTTTTAGCTCCGGTTCTAAGTTCATTATCCAGTCTAAGTTTGCAACCTATTCTAAGCAAACATAGAACCAACCAAAAGGTATATACATCATCAACAAAACCATGTCATCATCAGATTCCTTATTTACTCAGGGTGACATAGCGATCAAGCAGTCTCAAACTGTGAGAGGCAGACGAATCGATTCGAGTTTCTTAACCATGCATGGCGAACCTAATCTCACGACATCCACGCACCACAAGGGTCGCTTCCTGTGTCAGCCGTCCCCATCAATTCCCAGGCGCGTGTCAGGTCCAAACTTCCCTTGGCATGCAATGCTCCACAGTCCCAGCCTCTGCCGTACTGTGACCGTACTTGCACCCACATGATGCACCATGGGAACCTCGTTCCAGGGACAGTAGGGGTATAAGCCACGCCCTAGTTCAATCAGGTACTAGGCTTCCCCATCCCATACTAGGTATGAGATTAGTACTTTCAAACACTTGATCACGAACACCACCACTGTCGGGCCTTAGCAAGTTTTATAGACAGACGGGGCGATCAACCGACCACCAAAGAGTTACCCAAAACCCTGCCCCGTCCATCATCCTTATAGTTGTGACAAAAGGGTAAACATCCAACTCCTACAACTCGCGAGTGACAGGGAATCACTCGGCTTTTACCGTTTCCTATTTAAGCAAAGCATCTACTCGGTCCAACAGCTAGTGTTCAGATCAAGGGAGCTAAGTTATGCATCTATGGTTCCAACCAACTCCTATACGTAAATGCACAAGCATGTTAAAGAAGGCATGCGCAAGTCTGGTAAAACGTAGGGGAAATTCATGCATCCGGGGCTTGCCTTCGAGCAAGGAGGAAGGGAATTGCTCGTCTTCTTGGGCAGCTTCGGCTTCTGGAAGCAGGAGCTCAGCTACACCGTCGTCTTCTGGCGCCGGGTGCAGCTCGTAGTAGCCGTCGGTGAGACGCAGCTCTACACGAATGCAATGCATTGGTTAGCATAGACGGTTATTTCAACAGCAACACTTGCAAGTTTGAGCCCAGAAACTTGCGGCAAGTTACAGGAGGGTGGGAAGGTTCGATGGAGTTGATGGAGATCAAGATGTAAGGGTCGGAGGGGGAGGAACTTATGATCTAGCCCTTAATCTAGAGGAATAGATGTGCTAGGGGTCCTCAGACTTAACGCTAAAAGGTCCCCAAGTTTTACACATACACCCTCGGTTCAAAGAAAAAGATACAGCCGAGCCCCCGGGCGAGGCGGAGAAGGGTCGGCGGAACAGATAGGGTCGGGCGAGACGGAACCGGGGTCGGGCGGATAGGAGGGGTCGGACGAGGCGAACAAGGGTCGGCAGCCTACCTTCGTCTTACAGAGAAGGCTTGGGCGGAAGGAATAAGGGGCTTGGGACAGCGGCGAGGATGTCCGGCGGTATTCCGGCGGCGGCGGTGCTTCTTGTGGATCACAAGCAAGCTCTTGGGCAGCACTGAAAGCAGTGGCTGGCGGATTTGGAAAAAGGTGGTGTTTGAGCAGAGAGGAGAGTTCCTCAGGCTTAGGTGGTGGCACTGTGAGCTTGAACAGGGAGCAAGAGAGAGGGCAGCGATGGCAAAGGGGAACTCTGGCGGGACTCCAGCATCCCATTTTATAGCTGCACGGAAGAGGGAAGGGGGAGCGGCGCGAAGGCCGGGGAAGAAGCGATGGAGTGCTCTGCCCGGGCGGCGATTGAGAGATGAGGGCGGTGGAGCAGGGCTTCGGGGATGACACTGGCGGTCATTGGGTACTGACGTCAGGGCGGCGCAGGCGCGGGTTTGCCGGTGGTTGAGATTTGGCGAAGGTGGGCGTCGTCGTGCGGTGGATCTGATGGAAGTGACCGGGAAAATAGTGCTAGAAACGAGGGCGCACAGGTGAGAAGACAGGCGACTGCGGTCGCGCGGGCGAGCGCGGAGCAACAGATTGTCGGGGCGGCTTCTGACAGGGTGGGAAAAGGAGCTGTCGCTGCCGCGGTCTGGGTTGGCGGAGGAGGAATCGTCGCGTAGCGAGGACCGGGGCGGCGCGACTGTGGTGAGGTGACGGAAAGGACGGGCGGCATCGGGCTCTGCGGCCGGGATCTGGCGATGTGATGATGGGCGCGGGCGGCGAGGTGCTGCAGAAAGGGTAGCAGGGGAGCTTCCGCCGCGATTGGGGAAGGGGGCGCGAGAATCCATCCGGTCGTGAGCCGGCGATGAGGCGGAGCGGCGGACGTCAGAGGAGTTGAGCCACGCGGCTGGGGAACTCTGAAGCGGGCATGCAACTCGAGTGCGCCTGTCGCGGGAGATCTGGGGGAAAAGATCTCGTGGGCCCACCGGTTAGTCTCGGTGGTCCACGGCTCGAACTGAAGGGAGACGTTGTGGGATGGCTTAGGAAGATCCGACGGTGGGTTGGGGGTCGGTGGGGTCAGAACTGGGGAGACCACGGCGAGGGGTCGGATCGAAGGGTCGGAGGATCTGGAGGTTGAACACTTAGGCTGGGAAACTGAGACAGGGGATCAGGGACTCGGATTAAGATTAACGCGAAGGATTTTCATCCGGGGCTGTTACAATAAGTTCATAACACAAGCATCGAAGGTCACGACGGAATGCCAAGTGCTGACAACAGTTCCACACACATAGGATCAGGGCTGAGAAGAGATACCAGGGGCATTCAAGTTCAAGATCTTAAGGATGAACTATCCAAAGGCTGAGAAGCGATACCAGGGGCGTTCAGCAACATGTTCTACCCGCATAGATTCCATTGATGTCTAGAACATCCAAAAATGAACTATTAGTTTATTGATTATAGTAAAAAAAGATTATATTCAATAATATGGGAACAAAGGCAAATTGAATAACTACTACTAAATAATGTTCAAATAACACACCACTGAAAGACAGGGGCAGCCTTGAATGTTAAAACTATGTGATACAACATGTACAAAGAAGTATTGGAGAAAGGACAAAAGTCTAGGAGAAGGATTTGCTAAATGGTTTAAGAATCATGTAAGTTTGGCTGCATAAAGAAAAACCTAATGAAGATGGACAAAATTGTAGGGAAACATGTATATTATATGGATGCAGGTGAAATGACCACGTAGAGATTCAATGCTGGTACGGACTTGTTGAGCATGGCAACCAAGATAAATTAAAATTCAAAATGTCGAGCAATTAGCTAATTTTTGGGAAAACAAATAAGCATGTACAGGGATTTACACTGCTTCATTGTCAACTTGACCGTCAACCTGTTCCTATAGTTCTTGTTTTGGATGCTTCTTCTTATTCTGGACCTGATGTACCAAAATGTTGGTCTTGATTCATTCCAACCAGTCTCATCACCGCTATTGTTTTCTGCAACTGGTGGAAATTCTTCCTACACAACATTGTCATCACCACTATTATTTTCTGCAATTGGTGGCAATTCTTCCTGCATAGGCTTTTCACGTGGTCCTGATGTTTGTAGCCTTTTTAGTAACCTTGTTGAAGCTCCAGGAGTGATATCTGTTGGCGGGATTGACCTCACCGTATTGGAATGTCTACCTCTAGGAGCCCTGACACCACTTGTTTTTCTCTTCTTCACATAGACCTTCCTACACCTAGTCCCCATAGGGCCCTGCAGATTTCAAAAAGCAGAAGTTGTAAGCATGTGAACTAATTAAAAGCACTTCTAAGCATTGGAGATATGTAGTCCCTACATTGGAAATATCTAGTCCTCCTTCTAAGCATCCCCTACCCTGCCAAGATAGAAGATGCACCTCAATTGCTAGGGTTGTTGGCTCCTCTAAGTGTGTATCATCGAGCCTGTTCGCTGCTATTTTTTTTGCAGCGGCTTCAGCTGCAGCTGCAAGCCCAAGTAGCTGGAGCTGCTACCCAGCCGAACAGCTGTCCGAGTACCTATAACTTACTAAATTATTCCTTCATTTAAATTGGATCCTGCTGTCTTTTTTTAATTGATGCAACAATTGATATGCTACTGTGTTGGCCAAGTTAAGAGCTGATGATAAACCTCACTTGTTTTTTTCTTGAAAATGAATTAAGAGCTGATGATAAACTGCTAATGCCAAGTTCTTCCATTCTTCTTAAATTCTTTCTGATAGTTGCTTCCCGTTCTCTTTCGTATTCATTTTGTGAAGGTTCTAACATGTGTAAATAGATTTGAAGTATTAGTGACCTTGGTTGATTACGTATTCATGATTGAAATTAGAATATAGACCCATTACAACCTTGAACCCTGATTCATGGATGAATGTGTCACTACCTAGAACCACAGAAGGTCTGGATTTTGCATACTTCTTGCTTTGGGGCGTCGATGTCTAGCCATTGCCAATCGTCAGGGTAGCTGCTTGTCGAGGATAGTGAGGCTGCTATGATGCGGTGGTCGTTGTTGACGTTGTAGTAGATCCAGTAGTGAGGCTGCTACAATGCGGTGGTCGTCATTGACGTTGTAGTAGATTCGGTGCAACGGGCATCGTCAAAGGGGTAGCAGATTTGGTGTGATGGGCATCGTTGAAAGGGTAGCAGATCCGGTGTGATGGGTGTCATCGAAGGGGTAGCAGATCCAGTGTGGTGGTCATCATCGATGGGGTAGCAGATCCGGTGCGGTGGTTGTCATCGATGGGGAAGTAGAGTCAAATGGGTAGCAGATCTGGTGCAACGGTTATCATCGATAGGAAGCAGATCCGGTGTGGCGGTTGTGGCTGATGGGGAAGCAGCTTCGGTGCGCTCAGCATCGTCGACGAGGTTGAAGCTCCAGCATGGTAGCCTTCGATGGAGGGAAGGGGTCGAGTGCTAGCATGTTGGTGCCTACCGGTGCATAGCTGAAAGGTGAGAGGTGGAGGGGAAAGGCGAAAGGTGGAGGCAGATCTGAGCGAAGGGATAGAGATGTGGGGCACGGGGGAAGATTGTCACAAATGCCCTTGATAGATGTGGTAGCGGTGTGTCTTTTGCTTGAGGGTACAAGGGACATTTCATGGGAAATGTTTACAGCTTCAGCAGCAAAGTTGGCACCTGGTGAAAATTTTGGACCATGATGTCCAACTGACCCATGGACCCCACATGTCGGTGTTCTTAGAATTCCTTAAGAAAAAAATGAGCCACCGAGCGTGGCGAGGACCGAGGTGGCGGGTGTCACCTACTACTCCACGTGGTAGCATGTGATTGGTTGAGAGGCATAAGAACTCGTAAATAGTCCATCTTTCTCTTTTTAATATGGAATTAAAACTTGTAACTGGTGTTTCTCCCTCATAGGAACTCTGAATTTGATGATTCTTTTTCCTAATTTTATCTAAATCACACTCTTCCATTTAATGGTGTTTGTTTGCAATTTAGGTACTATTTCTAAGATCTTTACATATCACTTAGTTTCTTACACTTAAGTAGAAAAATAAACAAAAGATTTTGCATGACAATTGCAAATATAACTTCATATTTTCTAATAGTAAGGTAAATATGAGGTTGTGTCCAAATTTGAGGTGTATATGAGTTCAAATTTATTTTGAGCTATGCAAGCTTGAAAGATTTACTTAAGTCAAACTATGTAGGAGATGTATTCATTTATGAACAATGTATAGCCCCACTTTATTAAAACCATTTAAATTTTTTATAACAAGTTTATGGACCTAAAATATGTTGCTGTGTTAGTTTGTAGAATTTTCTGACAAAATTTAGATATTATTATAATTATTTTGTAGTAGATTAGACTTAGATGGTTGAATTATCCATAGCAAATATTTGAATTTTGCATCTATCTCTAGGACTTGGGCCATGATGGTATATATGAGCCTGAATATATTTTTTATGTAAATTTTTGAATCTTATTGGAGGCACCCATAGTTCAGTTTGAAATACTTTTGCAAATACTTGTAAACATAAATACGATGAATGTTTGTTTTAGATGGGCCAAAAAACTTACAGTGGGCCATTTTCTACTGAAGCCTGATTCCTTCTAGCCGTTCATCTGCACACCGACGATTCAGATCGATTATTCAATGCCACGGCCTCCGGCAGTTGCCGTCCCGATTCCTCTTCCCGTGCACGTTCTTCAAGGAGCTAGTTGCCATCCCTGAGAGGTGCCGGTTACCTTACCAAGGAAGCCAGCGAAACTTCCCATGGAAACCGTGGAACTCCTTATTTAATTGCCAATGCCCCCACAATCTGTGTTGTCCCCAGTTCCACTACCATCTCGTCCCCAACACGCTGTGGCAGAACCACCCAAATTAACCTGGCTAAAGTGTACTCAACGTCACCTCATATGCGAACCAACACTTTAATCGAATTAAAATGGTAGTCTGTTAGGTTTCATCCGATAAACCACTTGTCTCGGATCGAAACAAAGAATACTCACACGAAGGCGAGTCCAGAGATTACAACAATCTAGATAATTATTACAGGTCCCACATTACCTTATTATAGACCAAATGTTCAAATGCATAAAAGTACAGTTTCAGAGTTCGAAAGCAGCTGAAAACAACGATAAGTCTAATGTCGATACGAAATACCACGGTGAAGCCTACCATGATATCAATCACCACGATCCTCGCCGATCGAGGATGGGTCTCACTCAACTGTCCAACCTGGAGGGAGCTCACATGGCCAAGTCAAACTGGCAACCAAGTAATTCACATCCATATTACCTGAAAACATAGCCACAAGCAAGGTTGAGTATACCAATAGACATGCAAAGCTTTTTGGCTAAGGGGTTTATTTTTGCCAAAAGCTTCTAAAGTGGATCCTTACTTTCAAGTTTTAGCATCAAGTTCTAGTTGATTAGCCATTCTAGGTAAGCACCTATTCTAAACAAGCATGGTAGAACAAGATATTTAATCAAGCATCAATATTAATCATCATCCTTGTTTACATTCTTACTCAATGCAGGGAAAGAGGCCAAGCGGTTCCAAACTGTGAGAAGCAGACGATTTGAATTAGATTTCTTAACCTTGAAAGGTGGACCAAAACACATGACATATGCTATTACCATGATGGTTTCACATATATCAACAGTTCCCGTCAATTCGCGATGTTGGTCCAGAGCCCACTTCCCTTGGATACAATGCCCCACGGTCCCGGAATGACGCCATACCGTGGCTGCAATTGTACCCACATGAGGCCGCAGGGGAACCCAATTCCAGAGAGAGCAGGTTAAAGGTCCATGCCGGTTCAATCAAGTACTAGGCTTACTGATTCTCCATACTCTCAGCATGTGTTTAGTACGTTCAAAAACTTGACCAAGACTCCCACACATTTCGACCTTAGCAATTTTTCCTCTATATAGACGGGGCATCAATAATTGCAGAACATAGCACCAAGCCCAACCCGTCAACCTTATGGTTCCAACATAAGTAAACAGGCAACTCCTATAGCTCGCGAGTGACAGGAAATCACTCGACTTTTACTGTGTCCCTATTTAGCATAGCATCTACTCGAATTAACATGCTACTATTCAAGCATAGGTACTTAGGATCATGCAACTAAGGTTTCAAACAATGCCTATGAACTTAATGCACAAACATAAGTAACATAAGTATTGCATAATTTGGAAACCAAGGTTATGCTACAGGGCTTGCCTTGCTAAACTAGGTTAGTTTGCGAGTTGCTTGAAGCTTGGTTGGGGTCTTGCTCGGCCTCGATCTAATGCAGCTCCGCAGAAGGTTCCTCTTCAGCTGTCAGCAGTAGCTCGTACGTCCTGTCAACAAGGTTCGCTTCTACATGAGATGCACATGCAACAGTTCAAGTTTTCATGCTTTTATATGCAGGATGCACTTCAGATATTATTGTAGAAGTGTAAAGTGCATTTCGATCACAATCACATAGACAAGAATTTAAACTTGATTTCTTTGCAAAGCAAAGTGCATTGGCGATTTAAAACTCGGGCTCAACTTGATGGTGATTGCGTACACATATAAGGTTTTAACATTTTAGACTTCGCAAAGAAAGGTGTGTGTCATTTTGGGGTTTCTCAACATTCATTTGGAAAGTTATCCTGTTTCTGAATTTTTAAACAACTTAATTTAACATTTACCATAGTATTAGTGTATTAACTCACATGCATTTATGTAGGCAAGGTGAAACATGTATCAAATAGGAAACTATATTTTTCCTAGTAAAACAATTGTATCAGTAGCCCAACAAAGGTGATCTTGGATTTTTACCTATTTTCTTCCATTTTATGGTGTAAATAATAAGAATAAGCCTCGCACTCAAGCATTTGAACTTAAAACAGTACGTTTAACTACTAAACTAGGGTTAAAAAATTCATATCTAGAACAAGCATGTAAAAAGTGATCTAACAAAGGTGGATTCATATTTTTACCATTTTTCCAATAATTTATAAGGCATTTATAGGCTTAAACACAAATTACAACTTATAGAGAAAAACACAACAGTAACATGTTGACAACTATTTTTTAGTGAACCTACTCCTCCTCTGGAGTCTAGCAGTGTTGGATTTGTATTTTTAGCAATTTTCTACATTTTCCTAAACATTTCCTAAGTTTCAGCCATTTTACACTTAAAACAAAAAAGAAAAAGAAAAACGCTTCGTGGAGAGGCCCCCGAAACTGTTAAACTTTCAAGGAAAGGTCCTGCAGTTTTACGGTTTAGACCTTAGGAAGATAAGGGGACTCGCAACTGGGTCACTGGCCCGGCCGGCGGCTTGCCGGTGAAATTCTAGCAAGCGGCGGCAGCTATAGGAGGAAGAAAGGGCTCGAGCATGGTCGTGGGCTCACCGTGGTTCAATGCGGTGAAGGAAACGTGGGCGGAGGAGGCTTGATGACAGCAGTCCACGGCGAGGGTGTTGCGGTGGTGAGGGAGTCTCTGCTCTGGCGCTGGTGGTGGCGGAGAAGGCAGCGGCTCGAGAGCCTGCGCAGGCGTACGCGTGGTCCACTGGAGGGGCTAGGAGGCGGCGGCGATGCTCAGGAGGGCGAGCTCGATGGTGGGGTGCGGCGGTGGAGCGAGGCAGCGCTTCCACGGGGAGACTGGCAGCGGTGAAACACCCGTAAGCGGCCATGGTGCTTTTTAATAGGGGCAGAGGGGTGCGAGGAGGAGATAAGGGTGCCAGGATGAGCTAGGCGGCAATTGGGGAGCATAGGCGAGGTCAGTGACTGGCGGTGTAGGGGTGCGGGTAGCGGTTGGCCGTGGCAGAGCTGTGCGCGTGGGCCAACGGCGGCCATTGGCGGGGGAAGATCATGGCGGGATGCTACCCCCTTTCCTCGCACGCGGAATGGCCAAGCGCCAGGCTTGTGCCGTCAATGGTGAGTGGTAGAGCAGCAGAGCCTAGTGGAGCACGACGACATGGTGGCGAGCGCGGACGTGGGCAGGAAACGCGCGCGTGGGTGCCGTGCAGTGGTTGGCTGGGGGCGATGTGACAACAGGGATAAGGACAGCGCCAACGTGGGACTGGGTAGCACGGGGGAGCCGTCACGTCCCATCGGTGGCAAACATTGGCAGCGGCGCGGCGCCGGTCGAGCTGCGTCGTGTGGCGTGGTGCGACGCGTCGTGCGCAGTGATCACGCGTTGGCACATGGGGGGGCGACGCGGTGGCGCATGAAGGCAAGGGGTTTGAGTTAGATTTTCTCTAGATTTGAATTTGAACTTTGAAAATTTCCAAAAACAAAACTTGCTGATCAAACCATAGACTACAACTTCTACAAAGGTTCATGGGTGAAAAACTGCTCAGTTTGGAAGATAGAAAGGCTCAAACTTTGGTAGAACGCCGGTTTGAAAAAAGTTTGAATTTTCCCCAAATTTGCTAAGTTTTGATTTAAAATTTGAGGGCCTTCCACTTAAAATTAGAAGATGTGCAAATAACAAAAGTTGATTGTTTTGAAGTCTTCTACAACTTCCATATTGGCCAAAAGTTGAGTTGTTGTATAAAATCTATTTTTCCATTTCTACCCCTTTTGAGTGCTTTTTGAGGCATTTTTCAACACCTGGAGAATTTGAAAAGCTTTCAGAAGTTGGGATTTGAACTTTGGGTGTTTTTCTACGTTCCCAACCTAATTTGCTTGTTTTTCACATTTGTTTTCTTGTTTGGCCCCATTTGATTTCCATTTGCCCTTTTTGGTGCTTTTCAAAGTTTATTTTGAAATTTGAAATTCACAAGTGGCAATTTGAGGTTTAGTGGTGATTTGAGTGCTTAAACACTTTAATTAAACTTTGAATTGCTTTACTTAAACTAGGGATGTTACAGCCTACCCCCATTAAAAAGAATCTCATCCCGAGATTTGGGTGATGAGAGACTAGTGGGGCTACGCACGTACCTCCTTGTTCGAATAGAAAACCACAGAAATTTTTGTTGAAATATTCTTCAGTTTCCCATGTGGGTTCATCCTCTATATGATGGCTCCGTTGAACTTTGAACATTTTTACCACTTGCCTCCTAGTTCTCCTTTCCTTGCGATCAAGAATCTTAGTCACAAACTCCACATAGGAAGATGTCATGGATAGCTGAGATACATGGAAGATGTCATGGATAGCTGAG
Source organism: Setaria italica (assembly GCF_000263155.2). Lineage (NCBI taxonomy): Eukaryota > Viridiplantae > Streptophyta > Magnoliopsida > Poales > Poaceae > Setaria > Setaria italica. Next base: position 6,284,677 of record NC_028456.1, on the reverse strand, counting down.
AGTCTAGGTGAAAGTTTCACTCGATAGGTAATGGGTCCACATATTTTTGTGATTTCTTAGGGACCAACATAGCGAGGAGCTAGTTTTCCCTTTACTCCGAACCTTTGCACCCCTTTGGTAGGTGAAACTTGAAGGTAAACATGGTCACCAACTTCGAATTGCAATGGTTTCCTCCTGTTGTTGAAATAACTCTTTTGTCTAGATTGGGCGGCTTTAAGGTTTTCTTGTATTATTCTTACTTTCTCTTCCACCTCAATTACCAAACCTGGCCCATATACTTTCCGCTCTCCAACCTGGGACCAACTCAACGGAGTTCGACACCTGTGACCATACAAGGCCTCAAATGGTGCCATCTTCAAACTAGCTTGGTAGCAGTTGTTATAAGAAAACTCCACTAGAGGCAAACATTTGTCCCAGTTCTTGGCATAATGAATGACACAAGCTTGAAGCATATCTTCTAGAATTTGATTCATCCTTTCAATTTGCCCATCCGTCTGAGGGTGATAAGTCAAGCTGCAGATTAGCTTAGTGCCGAGAGAGGCTTGTAGTTGTTTCCAAGAGCGTGCCACAAACCGAGTACCTCGATCTGAGATGAACATTTTGGGCACTTCGTGTAGGCAAACAATGTGGTAAAGATATAGTTCGGCATATCTCATGGTTGTGTAGGTTGTTTGAACCGGAATAAAATGTGCGGTTTTGGTCATTCTATCAACTATAACCCATATGGAATCATGCTTCTAAGAGGTATGGGGCAAACCAACAATGAAATCCATGCTGATATCCTCCCATTTCCATGAGGGTATAGGTAGCGGTTGAAGAGTACCAGTGACCTTTAAGTGGCTTGCCTTCACCCTTTGGCACGTGTCACACTCCAACACATATCGAGCAATCTTTGGTTTTATCCCAGTCCACCAAAAGTTCTGTCGGAGGTCATGGTACATTTTAGTGCTACCGGGGTGAATAGAGAATTTGGAGAGGTGTGCCTCATCCAAGATTTGCTTTCAAAGATCGGGATTTGCTGGAACAACTAATCTGTCATGGTACCATACAACTCATTTCCAGTCCCGTCGGAAATACTTGTATCCTTCATCCTTTTGTGCTAGGTTTTTCTTGATGAGTTTCACCTCTTCATCTTCTAGCTGTGCCAGGATGATTTGATCGTGCAAGGTGGGTTCAATAGAGATGTGGTTCAGTGTGCCATGAGGAACAATCTCCAAATTAAGCTTCCTCATCTCATGGCACAAGGTTTATGTATAGTTCTTGAAGGAAAGCCAATTGCAATGGACCTTGCGGCTAAGAGCATCCGCAACCACAGTTGCTTTTCTGGGGTGATAGTGCACCTCTGGATCATAATCTTTTATTAATTCCAACCACCTTATTTGATGCATGTTCAAATCGGCTTGGGTGAAGATGTATTTGAGACTTTTATGATCAGTGTAGATATTGCAATGAGCACCCATCAAATAATATCTCCATATCTTCAGAGCATGAATCACCGCTGCAAACTCTAGGTCATGTGTTGGGTAATTCTGCTCATGAGGCCGTAGTGCTCGTAAAGCATAGGCAATGACCCGATTGTCTTGCATGAGAACACATCCAAGTCCAATGTCGGAAGCATCACAGTAGACGTTAAAAGGCTTGGTGTTGTCTGGTTGGGCTAAGACTGGTGCTGAGGTCAATAACTTGCATAAGGTGTGGAAAGCTTCTTCACATTTCTTGCTCCACACAAACTTGACCCCTTTCTTTAGCAACTCGGTCAGTGGCTTGGCTATCTTTGAGAAGTCCAGAATGAAGAACTAGTAGTAGCCTACTAGACCAGGGAAGCTTCTAATTTGATAAACTAAAGTGGGTGGCTTCTAGTCCATCACTTCTTGCACCTTGCTTGGATCAACTACTATGCCTTCGCTGGATATAGTGTGCCCTAAGAATTTCACACTATCCAGTAAAAATTTGCACTTAGAGAACTTGGCATATAACTGGTGATCTCTAAGATGTTGAAGAACAATGCGGAGGTGTTCAACATGCTCTTCTTCGTTCTTGGAGTACATGAGGATGTTGTCGATGAAAACCATGATGAACTTGTCAAGCTCGGGCATAAATACCAAGTTCATCAGATACATGAAATAGGTCGGAGCATCTATAAGCCTGAAGGACATTACTAGGAACTTGTATAGTCCATACCACATGGAGAAAGTGGTCTTAGGGATGTCACATGGCCGGATTTTAATTTGATGATAGCCAGAGCGGAGATCAATCTTGGAGAATACCCTGGCTCCGGTGGGTTGATCAAAAAGGACATCAATACAGGGTAGTGGATACTTATTATTGATAGTCACCGCATTGAGAGGTCGGTAGTCTACACACATTCTCAGACTATCGTCCTTCTTCTTCACAAAGAGAGCTGGGCAGCCCCAAGGCGATGTGCTTGGGCGAATGAAACCCTTATCTAGTAGCTCTTGAAGCTAGGTTTTCATCTCTGCCAGTTCCATAAGCAGCATTCGATAAGGTCTCTTTGATATTGGTGCCGTGCCTGGTTGCAGCTCAATGGCAAATTCAATGTCCCTATCCGGTGGCATTCCTGGCAAGTCATCCGGAAAAACATCGGCATATTCACATACCACGGGAATATCTTCCAGTCGGGACTCTATTACTGGATAGGCATAGGAATTTATGCACTCTTGGGCTGGCAGGTGAAGTGTTGAAGGTCCATGTGTAGGTGAATTTATTTGGATGGCCCATGCAGCAATGTCTAGTGTGACTTTATGCTGAGTCATCCAATTCATTCCCAAAATAATATCTATGCCTTTCAGTCCCAAAATAATAAGGTCAGTTTAGAAACTTTTCTACCCAACTTGAGTGGCACATGACGTGTTATTTGGTTGGAAGCAATTTTACCACCAGGTGTTGAAATCATGTAAGACCCTTTGGTGTGCAGAAATCCAATCCACATTTAGCACTAAATTTTGTCTCAATAAAGCTATGCGATGCACCAGAATCAAATAATATCACCACAGGTCAATTATGGATAGAGAAAATATCTGTCATTACTGGTGCACCCTTGGGAAGATCAGCGAGAGTGGTGAAGTTAAGCCTCCCTTGCTTGATCTGGACTTTCTAGCTCTTGCCCTTGTTCTGATTTGAGCCCTATCCCTGGTTCTGGGGCCTTTTATGTGGACATTCTTTAGCAAAATGATTGGGACTCCCATAGACGAAACAACAATTCCCATTGCCAGTGTGAGCTGGCTGCTGAGCATTGGGCCTTGGGCCTTGCTGCTGGAAGTTAGGGAGACGTGGAGCTCCTTGCTGCTGAGGTGGCCTAATGACCCAACGTTCAGGCTGAGGGGTTCTCTGCGGAACTTGGGGTGGAGCATTTGGAACCAGCTGGAACTTCGGAGTCGGGGCACTAGCTGATGGCATTGGAGCCTTCCTCTTCTTCTCTACATGATGAGCCATGATGCAGTCCTCCTGCGAGATCGCCAAGCTCACCAACTCATTATAACTATTCACCTTGATGGGATTCAGCCATTCCCTGAGCTTGGTGTTGAGGCCTCTATGGAAATGGTCCCTCTTCTTCTCGTCTGTGTCAGCATGATAAACCGCGTACTGACACAAGTGATTGAAGGTCTGAGAATATTGGAGCACATTACGCGTGCCCTAAGTTAGTGCTAGAAACTCATTCAACTTTCTCTCCATCAAGCCCTTTGGAATATGATGACCCCTGAAAGCAGCTTTGAATTCATCCCAAGAAACCACATGATGGGCCGGGAGCATCGCATGATAACAGTCCTACCATAGACGTGCTGAGCCTCGAAGTTGTTGTGCAGCAAACTTTGGTTTGTTCTCATCAGGACAAGGTGCCGTGAGTAGCGAAAATTTGGATTCGATAATGCAAACCCAAGCATCCGCATCCAAGGGCTCCTCCGTTCTGTGGAACAATGGGGGCTGGGTGCCCCAAGAAATCCTCGTAACTCACAACCCGAGGTTGGTGGACGTTCTGCCCATCCTGAAGCTGCTGCTGCTGAACAAGATGCCGTAGCGATTTCATTTGGGTAGCTAGTATCGCCTCCATAGAAGGCGGGGGTGGTAGTGGTGGTGTTTGTTGCATGCTGCCGCTAGGTGCAAAACCACCAGGATTCTGACACGTTCCCTACATCATCTGCAAGGGTGACTTTTCCATTAGTCACGTAATTTTTAAGCTTGCTCACAAGACGCTGAACAAGGTAAAATATGTGTGGAATGTTAAAGTTCAAAATGCAGTTAAACAATGTGGGCAGAAAACTGTCACTTAGCGGAAAACTCATATCTCTTGACTCAAGCGTTCATAAATTCTCATCTTTGGTCAGTGAGTAGGAATTTAGTGTACTACAACTTTGGTATTCAACTCCGGGACCAATTCAGGTGTTTTCTAGGCCAAAAAAATCTATCCTTGCATCTGTGTCCTGGCTGTTTTTCAGCAGGCCGAGCTATGATGTTTGGCTCATTACTCAAGAAGTACCCATCCAAAAATTTCTAAATTTTACCAGAATGTTCCTCAGATATTTTGCTAAAACTTTTTTATTCATAACGTTTGCTCAAACAGCCTCTAAGATGGTCCTAAACTCAGATTTCCCTACTATAGTCTAGTGTGAAATTTTCTGTAACCGTGCATCACAAATCTGTCCATTGCTCTTAAGCTACTCATCCAAAAATAATGAAACCTTACCAGAAGGTTCTCTGCTATGTGATCTACAATTTTGTTTTGATGACATTGGACAGAAAATGATCCGAAGGGTGCTGAAAAATTCAATATTTGTAAGTTGCGCATTCTGGAATTTTCAGCAAGCCGTAGGTTACTATTTTGATCACAACTCGAGTTCCATTTGACCAAATTTTATGAAATTTTTACAGCACCTCACTTAGGAAATTCTAAACCACTCTATTATAGAATGTTTCTGGAACAAATATCATTTACTAGCCCAAATAATTTTTACATTGAACAGCTGAAGTTTATGGCAGCTAGATAATCCTTAAGTGATTGACAAGGAATTTGTGAGAACTTCATTAGTTAACACGTTATTCATGCAAAGGTTGTTGTTCATTTCCTTTTTGCAAGTTCTTTATCATGATGCATGCACGATCTATTCATCCTCACAAATCAAACAACTGTGAAAAGCTTGGACTTACGGGGTTAGTGCCAGTGGCAAGGCAACAATTATGGCTATCGCTATAATAACTAGTCGAAATTTCTAACCGTCATTAACTTATGTAAGCGCAGTTAGTGTACCTGCAGAAGATCACATATACAAACTGAACCTTTTATGCCAGCACTCACGAAAGCATCCACATTCATTACCGTTTACTATAGAAACGGCAGCCACACGATTTCCACTCTACGGGCAATATTCATACGCTGAAATAGCATATTCACTTTTTATGTGCCACCATCATATTTTCATATGATGCCGGGGTACGTTACAGCAATTGTCGCACCCCTGCGCCAACTGTTGTGCAAGAAAGTAAGTTTTGACAGAAAGTAAATGTGTTGGGAGTCAGTATAAGATAACCAATAGTTAATTAGCCACCTAAAACAACCCAAAAATCCCCTAGGGCTTCTCGTACTAACTTTATCCTTAACGAACTTACGCATTTTGCAAACCAAGTTTCTTGCAAGTTTTATTGAAAAATGTGTTTAGGGCTTGTTGCTTTCTCTAGGTATGCTTCTCTGTCGGCCATACATCCCCGAGCCCACCAGAAGATCTGTACGGACCCACTCAAGGGGACGTACTCGAGACATATCAGGACATGAAGACTACGCTACAGGGTAACGTAGACTACATGGACTTCTGAAGGACTAGTCGGAATACAAGGAAACTACTTTGCTAAGTTAGAGTAGGACTCTATAGTCGTGTTCGACTAGTACTCTTGTACCAAAGACTACCCTGTAACCTTGCTCCCCCGATATATAAGGGTGGGCAGGGAGCCCCTTCAAAAAAGTTCAATCCAATGCAAGCATACAACACACAGGACATAGGGTATTACGCGATCTAGCGGCCCGAACCTGTCTAAATCGTGTTCTTGCGACCATTGACTCCTTGATTTCAGTGACACCCAGCAACCAAGAAACTATATCGGGTACTCCCTTGATAGGTTGCCAGGTTAAAACACCGACAGCTGGCGTGCCAGGTAGGGGAAGTTGCCAAAATTCTCCACGCGAAATCGATGGCTCCAGTCATCATCAAGCCTGCGTTCGCGTTTGAAGCGGGCGCAACGTTCACTTTTGGCTCCAGGCTCTGCATCACTGATGGCATTGGAGGTTTCCAACACTGCATCATCGAAAAACCTGAGAAGAAGCATCTCGGCGGAAACTCTCATCGACATGAGGTGGGAGATTTCGTCGAGAAATTCAAATTTTTCAATCTGAACAACACAGGGTTCGACCACAACTTGGACTCAACCACAACTCGGACTAGTCCGCGCGAGCAGGCAATTCAGCCATCATGTGGACCGGATACAACTCCAAGCCAATTCCCGCTCGGACTCCGAAACGTGGTCATGATTCATCAAAAAGCTCTATCCAAAGTCCAATCCGGACTGGAGTCAATTGAGGACCACGACTACGACTCGGACTCTCTTGAAGAACTCCCCTTATCAGGTCCGCAGCAGGGCCTACTAATCACATCAACACCGCGAGGCAGATTCTTCTACTAGCCGGGCATGAAGCCATCCTTCCTTGCCTAGGACAATGAGTCATGCCTCATCACATACTTGGACATCCTCCCATACCAAGAGGGTACTCCACTCTCACCGATCTGCGAAGAAGATGGCTCCATGGTGGTGATAACATCCAACTCTGGAAGCTACTCTCCGGATAGCAAACTTTTTTGTTGTTGTTTTGCCAGCTGATGGAACAGGAACAAGCGATCAACACCAACATTAGAGAACTCCTCGTCGGGAATGCCAAGTTGAAGAAGTCTCCCAAGATGAATTATCAGCTGACGCCCTGGAGGGCGAAACTAGCAGCTAGAGAACTCAAAGAAGAGCAAAAAACACTCATAGAGCGGAACATCATCGACTTCTAGCCACAAGACTTCCCATCGTGAACCTTCACAGAGCATTCGAAGCAGTACAAACACGAGAACACAACATGCCGCTCGCCACTATTACCTCTATCGACCTTATCGCCTGTTCAATGCCTCCGGACAAGTACAGCGATCTCCTGTCATACTTGGCAAAACACGCATACAAACTCCTTAACAAGGAAACATGAATCCCATCCGTGCCTCACAACCCAAGTCAGCATGGCAGCAGCAGAGACCATGCAAGACACTCAAACCAACCACATGAAGAACCAAGACAATATAGGGGTGTACTTGAAGGCCCAAGGCAAAGCAGAGACACACGTGAAGCTCCAAGACAAAATAGAGATGCAACCGAAGGTAGTCGTACAGCCTCCGCGGAAGGCCCACGTCACCGCAGAGCTAATCGAGAACCCTCACACATTAGCGATCTTAGGGAAAGACTAAACCACAATCGTGATGCCCAAGATATAATCAATAATCGCCGCCGTGAATGTGAAGCTAAGGGTGATGACAATGACCACTTCCCCGCTTTCACAAGACGAATCATGAAGACTACTCTACTAGAGAAATTCAAACCAATGGGCATCATCAAGTATGATGGCAAAAAAGATCGAGTTCAGTGGCTCCGCTGCTACTCACTAGCAGTCCAAGTTGCAGGCAGAAGCGATGATACAAAAGTCATCCACTTCCCCGTATGCATGGAACCCACGCGCACTAAGCTAACTCAAATCTTTGAAGCCTAACTCCATCAACTCATGGTCTGATCTAAAGAACGCTTCTACAAGCAACTACGTGGGAGCTATGTAGCGTCCTGGCAAAAGAATTGACTTGGCTCAGTTTAAGCAGCAAAAGGATGAATCCCTACGCAGCTACCTATGCCGCTTTTTCGACAAAAAGGCTACAATTATCAACATCTCAGAGGCAGACGTGATAGAATGCTTTCAAAATGGCCTTTGGGACCGACGCATGTTCCAAGACTTTGGCAGACGTCATCTAGCAGATGTCAAATAATTCAAAATTATGGCTCAGACATGGGCAGGCGAAGAAGATAAGGAACACGAAAGGTTTGACTCACACCGCAATCGCGGGCGTGACAACAATAACCAAGGTAACAACCAAGAACAAGATAGAAACCGCAATGGCGATCACCGAAACAACTACTTAGGCTATCAGAATCGCAAGTGCAAACTAGACAATACCATTGTAGCAATGTCAAACTCAAGCAAGAAAGGACTAAACAAACAAAATGATGACCCTTCATTCAATGAACTACTCAAGAAAGAATGCCCAGTGCACCCGCATAGCAAGCATGCTACAATAGACTGCTACAGCCTTCGTAGAGTAATGCAAGAGTTGCTAGAATCTCTCGCCAACAACCATAGCAATAACAACAATAAGGACAAAGGCAAGGGCAAGATGGATGAAACTGAAGATGGCGAAGACAAGTTCCATACAACTGTCTCCAAGCTATCCAACAAATTAGTACTCAGAGAAATCATGGCTATCAAACCAGTCACCCCCACACCTCTCAAATGGTCTGAGGTACCCATTACCTTCAGCAGAAAGGATCAATGGACTAACTTTCCGGAACCAGGACGTTTCCCTCTGGTACTAGACCTAGTTATCGCTGGCTCAAGACTAACCAAAGTACTCATCGATGGCGGCAGCGGACTCAACATCATCTTTTCCAAGACTCTAAGGAAGATGGGCCTCGACGTCACTGAAATGCTTACCCAAACAGATTCTCCCTTATACGGAATCATCCCAAGCAATGCAGTTATCCCACTAGGACAAGTCGTCCTACCAGTCACCTTCGACACCAAAGAGCATTACCGCACAGAGTATATCAAGTTTGAGGTGGCTAACTTCGAGACTTCTTCTCACACCAGCCTCGGAAGACCATCCCTAGCCAAGTTCATGGCCATCCCACACTACGTGTACCTGTTACTAAAGATGCTAGGACCAAAAGGAGAGCTATCTCTTCGTGGAGACTTGAGACCATCCTATGACTGTGACACGGAAGCTGTTGAGATAGCCGCGACTACTCAAATCCCCAGCTCCATGCAACAAGTTTTCACTGCTTCAAAAAAGCTTACCCTAGCGGAGCTTGAAATTCCAGAAAACAAGTCGGGGGCCACCAAAGTCAAGCCAGCAAATGACAAGGACTTCAGAGCCATTGACCTCAAGATTGGGGACTCAATAAAAAAGCCCTAATCGGAATAGGGCTAGACCCTAAATAGGAAAGTGCGCTCGTCAGTTTCCTTTGGGCAAACAGAGACATTTTTGCATGGAAACCGGCTGACATGCCAGGTGTGCCCAAGGAACTGATCGAGTACTCACTCAACGTCGATCCTAAAGCTACTCCAAAAAGACAGCGACTACGAATATTTGCTCAAGATAGAAGAGACACAATTAAGGAAGATCTAGCCAAATTACTCACAGCAGGTTTCATAAAAGAAGTTTTCCATCCTGATTAGCTAGCTAACCTAGTTTTAGTGTGAAAGAAGAACAACATTGAGTAGAGGATGTGTATCGACTATAAAGACCTTAACAAGCATTGTCCCAAAGATCCCTTTGGGCTCCTCAGAATCGACCAAGTAGTCGACTCCACAGCTGGATGCGCACTACTCTATTTCCTCGATTGCTAGTCAGGATATCATCAGATAGCACTCAAGGAAAAAAGATCAAGCCAAGACCGCCTTTATCACCCCTTTCGGAGCATTCTGCTACAAGACAATGTCCTTTGGGCTGAAGAATGTAGGAGTGACTTATCAACACGCAATTCATATGTACTTTGAGAAACAACTACACCGCAATGTACAAGCCTACGTGGACGATGTAGTAGTCAAAACTTTCACAAGCCTGCGAGCATTCCGATGGAAACTCAATCCTAGCAAGTGCGTTTTCTGTGTACCATCGGGGAAACTACTTGGGTTCATCATCAGCCATCGAGGCATCGAGGCAAACCCAGAAAAGATCTCCACTATCACCAACATACAGGCCCCATCCAGCATCAAAGATGTGTAGAAGCTCACAGGCTGCATTGCCGCCCTAAATAGATTCATCTCAGACTTAAAGAGCGGGGTCTACCCTTCTTCAAACTACTCAAATGACAAGACAAGTTTCAATTGTTGAGATACGAGGTAGGCTACGCTAGCGCAAAATAAAATTTTCTACCGCGTATAACCAGGAAGAGCTGCCGTATAAGGATCACGGGATTACCACTCGACGCACTACTGGTGCGGAAGATGTAGATATGCGTCGGTGCAGTGAAGACGATCACGTAGTCGTACGTAGTCGAACACGTCCAGCGGCTCCTCAGCAGCTCGTCCACGTGCACAGCAAGATCGCCTCCGGTGCCGCGGCTCGTCGTCGGCTCGTCGTCGACTCGTCGTGGCTCGTCGGCGGCTCGTCGATGGCTCGTCCAAGTGCTGCAGGCGCAACACCTCCAAGGTATCCACACGTGCAGGGAGGAAGCGTCGCAAGCCGGATTGCTAGATCCGCGAGTTGCAACAGGCGAGGGCGTGGGAGGCGCGGCAAGAGTGTTCAGCCAAAAGGTGTAAAACCCTAGGGCGCCCCCACCCCTCTATTTATAGGGGTTCCTGATGGGCCTCTGGTTCCGAGGCCCATTAGTACTCCTAAACCTAATCCAACTCGGATCAGATCCGAATTGGGCTTCCAGCCCCTTAAGTGTGTGACCCTATGGGTTCGGATACGTATAGACATGGCCCGAGTACTCCTACTCGGCCCAATAGTCGGTAGCGGCCTCTAGCAAGACGTGCCAACTCCTATACGCATACGAAGATCATATCAGACGAACCATCACAACATAATATACATGCTATTCCCTTTGCCTCACGATATTTGGTCTAGCTTCAAGCTGACCGCTCTTTCTCGATCCTGTGATTCGGAATCCCTTTGTAGGTTAACTCTTAACCGTACGTAGCATGGCCATGCATTTTCTGATCCGATCACTCGAGGGGCCCAGAGATATCACTCTCAATCAGAGAGGGGCAAATCCCATCTTGATTGACCATGTCTCATAGCATGCTTCTTGACAAACCCGAAAGCTACCTTTATAACTACCCTGTTACGGCGTAGCGTTTGATAGCCCCTAAGTAGGTCAATCCACATCTAGAATACATGCGACAATCTCAGGTCCAAGGACAAAGCGTATATGTTGTTTAAAGAGAGAACTACTTCTCATGTTGGGTCAGTCCTAACACATGTCTCCACATGTGTCCACATTATTAGTTCAACATCTCCATGTCCATGACTTGTGAAACATAGTCATCAACTAATACATGTGCTAGTCTAATATTCATGTGTGTCCTCACATGAACTCCGACTAGGGACAACTTTAGAATAACCATACAAGTAAAGAGTTTCACATACAATTCACATAATTGCAAATCAATTCAAGTAGCCTTTAATGGATATTCAATGAACACAATATACAAATCATGGATACAAATGGAATATCATCATCTCTATGATTGCCTCTAGGGCATACCTCCAACATCAATGGATAGAGGAGGCGGATAAAGCTCTGCTATAGTTGAAAGACTTCGTGTCAAAGCCACCGATCCTCATAGCTCCAACACCAAATGAAGACTTGCTCTTGTACATCGCTACAACCACTCACATTGTCAGCACAACAATAGTAGTCGAAAGGTCTGTACTAGGCCACGTCTACAAAGTCTAGAGACCAGTATAATTTGTCAGTGAAGTACTCTCGGACTCCAAGATACGGTACCCGCCGGTCCAGAAGCTACTCTATATCATACTACTCAGTTCGCGAAAACTGCAACACTACTTCCAGGAACACAACATATCCGTCATCACTGACATCCCGCTCGGTGAAATATTCCACAATCGGGATGCCACGGGCAGAATCTCAAAGTGGACAGTGGAACTCGGAGCATTGTCCTTGGAATTCAAACCCAGAACAGCAATTAAGTCGCAAGCTCTAGTCGACTTCATGGCTGAGTGGATGGAAAATCAATTACCTACACCGGTAGAACACCCTAAACACTGGGTCATGTACTTTGAAGGATCTCTCAAGCTTGAGGGAGCCGGCATAGGAGTACTCTTAATATCCCCAAAATGAAAACAACTCAAGTACGTTCTTCAAATCTTTTGGAAATTCTCAAATAACGAAGCCGAGTACGAAGCATTGCTACACGGTATTCGCCTAGCAGTCTCACTGGGTATCAAAAGATTACTAGTCTACGGTGACTCATTAGTAGTCATCGACAAAGTCAACGACGAGTGGGACCGCAACAATGAAAACATGGATGCATACTGTAGGGAAGTCTGCAAACTAGAGAACAAGTTCTAAGGCCTCGAATTTCACCATGTGGTCTGTGACAACAACGTTGTTGCCGACATTTTATCCAAAATGGGTTCAACATGCGCGGAAGTCCCAGCAGGCATCTTTGTTCACGAACTTCACAAGCCGTCCATAACAGAACAAGCAATTCTAGCAACCACCAGTAAGGGTCACCAGAACCTGACCGGGAGATCATGATGATCGAGGTAGACTGGAGGACCCCTTTTATCGACTACATTAAAGCGCACAAGCTATCTTCCAACAAGACGCATGCAGAACAAGTCTCACGGTGAGGCAAAAGCTACGTTTTAGTTGGAGATAAACTCTACAAAAGAGGAGCGTCCTCAGGAGTACTCATGAAGTGCGTCACTCGCAAGGACGGCAAGGACAACTTGGAGGAAATACATAAAGGAATTTGCGAGAATCACGTATTCTCAAAAACAATAGCAGGCAAAGCTTTCAGAGCATAATTTTATTGGCCAACTACGCTGGCAAATGCAGAGGAACTAGTCTGCAGATGTCAAGGCTGCCAGTTTTTCACCAAGCAACAGCATGTCCCTGCCTACAAACTCATCACCATACCTCCAACATGGCCTTTCGCATGCTGGGGTCTCAACATGATTGGTCCGCTCCCAATAGCCCTAGGAGGATTCAATCAAGTACTCGTCACCATCGATAAGTTCACCAAATGGATTGAGGTGAAGCCAGTCACCTGCCCCAAGGCTGACAAAGTTCTCGACTTGCTGGATGAAATAGTTCACTGCTACGGTTTCCCAAATAGAATCATCACAGACCTGGAATCTAATTTCAAGAATCACGAGTTCTGGGAATACTACGAGAATAGAGGAATTAACGTTCGCTACGCCTCCATCGCTCACCCAAGAGCCAACGGCTAGGTTGAGCGCGCCAACGCCATGTTACACGAAGCTCTCAAGAAAAGGCTGCACGATATTGGCAACACCAAAGGAGGCAAGTGGATCAAAGAACTACCCAACATTCTCTGGGGGCTACGTACTCAACCATGCAAGCCTATTGGGCTGTCTCCCTACTTCCTTGTCTACAGGTCAGAAGCCATACTCCCTGCTAATGTCATATGGAGGTCCCCTGCGGTCGAGCAATACGAAGAAGGGGCAGCAGAATAAACAAGGCACTTAGACCTCGACAGCTTGGAAGAATCATGCTGTGCAGCACTCGTATAGTCAGCAAGATACCTTGAAGGACTAGGCCGTTACCACGATCACAACATCAAAGAACATTCTTTCAACATTGGTGACATGGTCCTCAAGTGCATTCAAGACACAACGAGGCTGCACAAACTCAACTCGCCGTGGGAAGGGCCTTACATCGTGTCCAAAGTCAGCAGACAACAATTCTCTGGCAAAGAAGTCGTAAACTCCTGGAACATTGAGCACCCATGTCGCTACTACCCATAGTCAGCAGACTAAGCGACACTAACCTTTAATTTATGATCAATAAATTTCCTTTTGGCAACTACCGACTACTCGTCTTTGCCTACAACTAGCGGCTTGCAAAGGCAAGCCAGCTGCAACTTGAGCTACTCAGCTCTACAAGCCTCTGTGCTCTAACTTTGACTTGTAATAACAAGTCTAGCGGCTTGCAAAAGCAAGCCAGCTACAACTTGATCTACTCAGCTCTACGAGCCTCTATGCTCTGACTTCGACTTGTTTCAACAAGTCTTGCGGCTCGCAAAGGCGTGTAAGCTGCAACTTGAGCTACTTCGCTCTACGAGCCTCTATGCTTTGACTTCGACTTGTTTCAACAAGTCGAGCAGCTCGCAAAGGCGGGTCAGCTGCAACTTGAGCTATTCAGCTCCACGAGCCTCAACGCTCTTTTTCCCGACTTATTCCAACAAGTCTAGCAATTCGCAAAGGCGAGTTAGCTGCAACTTGAGCTATTCAGCTCCACGAGCCCCAGCGCTCTGCCTTTGACTTGTCAACATAAGTCTATATGAGTTCTCTACAACTCATACAGTGGCTTACAGCTGCAATTTGAGCTACTCGGGCAACAAGTCTGCATGAACTACTCAATTCCACAGACATCAGTTTGTCACAATAGACAGACAAAGAGTACACAAAACTACTCATCTCATTTCATACACGCAATCTTCGTATTAATAAGATTTTGTAGGATTATAACAGATAACTCCACTTTAAGAAGTTGGAGTGTTCAGAGTACAACATAAGTGCTCAACAATGACTACAAGGAACTACCTACTGGCAGTCACAACAGAAGTCCCAGGCTTTTATTATATCACAAGGATACAGTTGAGCCTAGTGACTACTCACAAATCAGGAACAAGAAACGCCAAGAAGCGGGAAGTGCACGCAAGGAAGTTGTACTCTAGGAAGCTGTGCCCTTCTCCTTCCCTCGGCGGTGGCATAGACGGAGACTAAGGCTCCACGCACTCCAGTCCCACTGCCTACCATCAACACCCTTTCCCCTCTACAAATACTCAGAACTGAACTTCAAGTATACATCGTGCACTCGTGTCTCGTCCTAAGACGTTGTAGAGAGGGTGAGCAGTTGGCACCATGCCTCCATCCTCGACCAGACAACAAGATAAAGACCGTGAAGCTCATCATCCTTCACTTACAAGCTCCAACATGGTTACTACCAGAGAGCAGGGGGAAAGATGGAGCACATGGCAAATCCTCCTACGAGGATTCTTCTAGCATCGCAGCCATCTTTTCTATTGTGAAGATCTATGGAGGGAATGTGGAACCTCACTACGAGGAATCTTCTAGCATTGGGGCACTCATTGGAAACTTGCTACAATCAAAGAGAAGCAACCTAAGGCCAACCATCGCTATAATTGGATCCATGTTTCAGCAACGGCAGCTGGGGGCTCTATTTATAGCCGAAAGGCCAGGCAACATATTGCACCCGTGACTACACAGTAATTCAACTTGTCCTTCGCAAGGACAAGATCCACGTGAAATCTTGCCCACGTGGAATCAAAGCTCGCATGTGAATCGCTCAGGCTGCAACTGACAAGTCCTTCACAAAACACTCATGTGTCCTTGTAAATACACAACAATAATGCACCGGTTACTACATTCACATGCGCGGCCTCCGCAACCATCTGCAACAATTGGGGTCTACATGGAAGACTAACCACCAACTCAATGACTACTCGCAAGACTACCCATTGGAGATCTGCAAGCAAGAACTCGTTGCATATACAATGATCAGCACCCCAAGAGAAACAATAGATACTTGTTCAGATACATCAAGTTCATCGGCAAAATTACAAGTCAATACATCAAACTAAGACTACTCCAAACTGATAAAGCCCACAACACACTCAGCGACCAGCTCCAGATCGTCCAAATATTGCGTGTACGCATCATCGCTACAGTCTTTGGCAATACCGTCTACGACTAGAGCCAAGTTTTCCTTTGGATAAAAGGACTTTATGACTGCCAGCACTTACATGCAAATAGACTTCGCCATATTGGTGATCTGGGTCAGTGCGTCCCTCAATCTCGCAATTAAGGGGTGAACTCCACTCCTTCCTCAGGGGGCTCCATCACATCAACCAGGGCCTGCGCTGCGTTAGATAACTCCTTGAGATCTATCTCCTTCATCTTGAAAGAGGCTTCATGACTTCTGACACCAAGCATAGTCTCGGCCAACATAACCCCGAAATCTTGATGCATACACCTCTGCTTCTCATGGTCCTTCTCTGATTCCTCTAAATGGGCCTTGAGTTGCTCATTTTCGTCGGCAATATTACTATGAGCATTCTTCCAATCCAGCACCTAGCCACAGAGCTTGGTTTCCTAACCTTTGAGTTCTACAAGGGGCAATACTAAAAGCAATCAGAGAAACTGGTTGACTACAACATTATGATGAACAAGCTAAGTGTATCAGTACTCACCTTCCAGTTTTTGCTGCAAGGACTTGTTGCACGTCGTCATATGGCTCTTCTCCACTTCAAATTCTTGCCTTTCAATTCGAAAGGAGGCAACAACATCATCATACTTCTTCAGGAAGTTGGCGGTACGGCGGCGCTCGTCAATTATGTCTTTCTCCAATTGTGCCACATGACGCGTAGCCTTACTCCGCTCCTGGACAACCTGGATATTCTTGCGGGATTTTTCATATAAATCCTGCACAATCAAGCAATTAGTACTCTTCACTAATGTAAATGGTGCCAAGCTACTAAAATAAGTACTCAAACGCAGTACTAAGGACTCACCTGAGTATAAGCCATCAAGTATTGATTCAAGTTCACGAAGTTTGATATTGGTGGCAGCTCTTCCAGGGGGCTCTCAAAAATTCAACTTTTTGCAACAACCCTAGAGCCTCGGCTGCCACACTAGCCTTCACACTCAGCGTAAGGACAAGCTGCTAAGTAAAAGAGGTTCCAGCTTCATAAACATCCTTTCCCGCCGCTCGCTCAAGCACAGCAGTCGGCACAATCTTCCCCCCAGATGCCTTGACACTCTACGTGAATACTACAGCCCCATCTTCGGTACTCGCCACTGTTGTAGTCGCTGCAGTCTCGGTGGATTGTCATTAACAACCTCGGGGGCTGGTGGCTCTGGATCCTCAAGCGAGCTGATTACATCCTGCAGTATACCGATTGCGAGAGTCACCACACCTATGCCACCAGTTTGTGTCGGGTCTTCACTTGTCAAATCGACAACGGGTGCCGTAGCAGAGTCCGTGGCTGATGGATTTTCAACCTGCTCTACGCTGACCCCTTCAAGAACAATGTTCTCAGCAGCATGCAGCTTAAAACTCCCTGAGTCCAAGTAGCGCCCGGGTGAAATCCAATAGCGTATGGCGATAATGTCATCCCCATCGAATCCTAATCCTCATCTTCAAAGCAAGGCTATCCACCAGGGCTTCCAAAACTAGGCTATCCTCGGCAAAGAACCAAAGGAATTTTAACACCTGCTTGACCTTCCATCTCTTCTCTACAGGCATTCACTGAACAATAGCAAAAGTTCCCACCTAAGTTCGGTATCTCGGCCAAGTGCAGAGTAGAGAGAATCGGGTGCTTCCAGTGATTAGTTATCAGAAAGCCCTGTTTTCCCGAGCTACTAGTTCTCCTAGGCC
Source organism: Setaria italica (assembly GCF_000263155.2). NCBI lineage: Eukaryota > Viridiplantae > Streptophyta > Magnoliopsida > Poales > Poaceae > Setaria > Setaria italica. Next base: position 6,267,199 of record NC_028456.1, on the reverse strand, counting down.
AAGATTGATTTGGGGCATCATGTTCGAAAGCCCCAGAAGAGATCCTCTTTGAGATTAGCGGCACTGACCTTTATTTTGCAAGACAATAGGTACTGTTCCCTATCCAAGCTCGGTTTTGTCTGAATCTTTGTGGAAGAAGAAGCGGTTCGCCAGCCGCCTTTTTTTAAGCCCCACAACTAGCTATCTTATAGCAGACAACTAAGGCAAGCCTACTCAACTAATCCCTTCGCTAACGAGATGATGCTTATTCTCAGTCGCGGGTTCAAACCCCGTTTTCCCCGCACGATCTTCCTCTTCCTACCGCTACTAACGGGGTCTTGGTCGATTTTCCTTCCTTTAGCTACTCAGATGTTTCAGTTCCTTGCTACGAAAACGGATTCCTCTACGGGATTCGGCTCCAATTGATCGGCCGAAGACACCTATTCCTATACGAATACTGGGATTCGGCTTCCTACGAAACATACGAAACATAATATCGTACGAAACATACGTTTTACGAATTAACGGGTTACCTGTAGCGAGCGATCCTTTCCTACAAGGCACGGCCCGGGATAGCGATAGCGAATGAAACAAATTCAATATTGGTATACCACCAGCAATCTCCTATTTACTAATGATCTAATGACAGTTGATTGAGACTTGCCATTGTCGTCCTTCGAAAGCGAACTCTTATCTGGTTTCACTCGGGTTCACCTGTCGATGGGAACACTCGAGCTCAACTCAATGATGAGAAGACTGTTGACACTCCCTTGGAGCTTTACGTTAAACTCCGTCCGACTGATGGCTCACCATTATCTGATCCGACGCAGTACAGACAGTAGGTCGGCAGTTTGGTTTATCTGACGATCTCTTGCCCAGATGGCTTTTCCTAAGAAAGTCAGCCTTTCATGGCTGCCCCCCGGTCAGTTCCCTGGAGTGGACGAGAAAGAAAGGATTTTTTCTCGGAGCAACCCCCCTGGTTCCAGATAGTGAGCATGAGGATAGGGAACAGGAGAATGAGGATATGATGCAGATTACCTATAAAAAGTTACTGCAGATGGCAATTTCAGTACATATGGCGCAAGACGATTCCACATATATATCGAGGTCAGAATGGGATCGGGTGTTTTCCAAACCTTCTAAAAGCGGCTTCTTGCGACCTGCCCAGAATGCTCATACATACCTTCGGTTCCAAGAGCTTGTTAGCACAGTGAATAAAGGTCTCACGAGCAAAACAGCCAAGTAAGCTAAGTTTGGATCAGATAAGGTTGGGTTTAAAACAGCTGCGCTATTCAGTTCAACATATTAATCTATCTAACCTTTGGCTACTAGAGAGGGATTTGCGCAAGCCGGGTAGGGTCAAGTCACCGCTTTTAGGAAATAAGCCTACAATTTGATTCTCGTCTCGTTTCACTTGCATTTTGTTTCGTTCAGTCTCGCTCTCGTTCATGAGTGGAATCAAACCACTTACTCCGTTTGGATTTACAGTCCAAAGGGCCTAGGCCCAGCGAACGAAAGAGGATTTACAGTCCCACGCCACTGCCCTGAGATCTTCTTCGGACTTGATGCACAAATAGATGGAATAGCAGCAAATAGCATATTTCGACGGGGAATGGGTTCCTGGGCGAGTGAAGGAACACTCCATCTGTGGAGTGCAAAAACGAATAGGATCCGCTAGCGAAACAAAGATAGAGGGATGGGAGCATGAATGTCTGATGGTTGTAGTGGAATCATGGCTCATCCCAGAATAGATAGAGAGAATGTGTTACGAAATGCCGGGCGCTTATGAGCTGATTTCACTAGCTTTAAAGAGTTCTTTTGGCACAAACAACAAAATAGTCCTTTTGGATTGAGCATTTTAGGAAGATAACTGGTTTGCCGTATTTGCTTACTTCTTCTCCTGTGCCAACTCACTCGAAAAAGCACCTTCTTTACTGGCTTCTTTCTATAACCAATGAGATCAGATTCTCACGACAAGGAAGAAGAAAGGAATCCCCGACACAAGGGAGTTCACTAATCTACTTGATCGTTGCCTGCTTCCTCAAGTGATAAGCCATTCACCTCAGAAACCCTGTTAGCCCCGGGCTTAAGTCATTTGAACGAAGGAATGTTGAAGGAAGGCGTGTAGCTGGGTGAAAAGGTTTGGCTGTTGATGTATAGAGTCTGACACCTGCCCGGCGCTGGAAGGTCGGAGCGCCTCAGTGGAGCAATGTTTCCCCAATGAAATCCAATTTGTGCTTGAGATGTGCAATAATGTATCAAGAACGCTTCAAAATAGGAAGTCGACTTTTCTTTACCACTCTCATCAGCACTGAAGGGTATTGTTCAGAAGAAGAAGAGAACCTCTTCCCGGGGCCCCGGAGTTTGGCAAGCCCTATTAAAGAAGCTAAGTGACTTTCGTCACTCAAGTAGTGAGTTTGAGAGTGACCGTTAGGGCGACCACTTGTACTTCTAGGCCTTGGCGACCTATAGTAGGTAGCAGGAAGGCGAGTGATGGGTAATCTCGGTCGGCAAAGAAAGCTACTAGGGATTGACCGACGCTTTCGGGAAGGATAGGCCTCAATTAGCATTCTATCGAGTCATTTTTAGCAAGGAGTTAGGATCGACAAAGCACCATTTCCTCCGCTATGTCTCGCTCTTCTATCAAGTGAAGAGCTCGCTATAGCTGAACTGGAAGGCTACCAAAGGGCGCTAACCCTGTCTTTCCCTAGTCCGTTTCCTAGGAAGGCGGCTAAGGGTTCGGGTCGGAAAACAGGTACGGTTCCCTAGAATACCCTACTTCCGAGAAAGCCTCTCCTCCCCGAGGAGAGTCTTCCTCTGTTGGTAATGATTCTACTACGGTGCTGCAAATTCGCAAGCTGATCCTAAGTAATACATTTTGCATTTTGGCACAGTATAGTATACCCCTTCCTTGGGGTACGGTACCATATCAAATGGTACAAATTGATTATACCTAATAATATCAAACTCAATTCAAGATTACAAAAGTGACTATTGATTATAAAATCAATGATCAAATTCAAACGCAATAGAGTACTCACTGGGCGGACCGGGAAGGAACCCGGTGATGTTTCTTCGCTACAGGGACCGGCTGCACGCTTGGGGCAAGCTCATTGCTCGTTGCATGTGGCAAATCTTTGGTATTTTCGCCGAGACCTAAAAGAATCAACTTAGAGACTACGTACGCACGACTACTACCAGTACTCGCGTACTCACCACTAGCGGGGACTTCAGCTAGCGTGGCGTCAGAAACTACCTCCGGTGTCTCCACAGCATCAGCCATGGAAGTATTCAACGGGTCCTTCACTCTATTACTCGCAACACCATGTTCAATGACTACTGGAGTAGTAGCCATCTCGGGCATTATGGCCGCGTCTTTAGCAGATGTCTCTGCCAAAGAAACCACACTAGCAACTGCATCTTTAGCTATCGGGACTACATCATCAGAAGTAGTCTCGGCAGCGTCGTACACTGCATCCGCAACATCCTTAACGTCTTCACCTGCACCATCAGCAATCTGCAAAAACAAACATCAAAACAAGTCAATTCGACTAATCAAGTAAGCTATATAACTACTCATACTTCATCACATTGCTCTTCTACAAAGGTAATTACTGGTAGATCGATAAGCAAACTTCTTGCTAATCATATCACATATGACTCCTATTGTTGGGTGACATCTCCATGTCTCAGCGCCCAACCTTTATGCATCAAGGTCCTTAACCGTTAAGATGACCTTGTTAGGCAAACCAACCCTTATGCGTGTAAGTATCCAATACAAACCTGTCTAGTCAAGGAAAACTAGTGGCACCCTAATTTCATAGACCCACCACTAATTGTACAAGACATGGGACGGTGCAAATTTTAGTTGGGAGGGCATACTAACTTAAAATTTGTGAGGGATTTTTCTACTTCTAACATCACAGAATGTAAGAGTAAAACAAAACAGAATAGCATGCACATAGTTGTGACACAGTATGGCCCGATTTCTATTAGCGATCTCCATCTCCATAGAACCCATTCACCATGATGATCTCTATCTCCATGATCCATGTGCGCCATCCTTCCAGTGATGAGTCCTCCAAGAACTAGTACACGCTATTACATCTACAACTACTCCCTCCATTCTAAATTGTAAGTCACTCCAAGAACCTTGGAGAGTCAAAGTATCTCAAGTTTGACCAAATTTATATGATAATATAATAACATTTATGATGTCAACTAAGTATCATTAGATTCTTCATCAATTATATTTTCATAGTATATCTATTAGATTTTATAAATCTTTATATTTTTCTCTATAATTTTGGTCAAACTTGAGATGCTTTGACTATCCAAGATTCTTGGAATGACTTACAATTTGGGATGGAGGGAGTAGTAAAGAAGATTACATAGTTGCTCGGATCATCACAGATTGGCACACAGGCCATTAAATACATTAAGGTGACAATATATATGGCTCCAGTCGTATTGCCATACGCGTGACACGCAGGTCACGAAACAATTACACACATGCATCACATACACAGGGGCCATACCGATCACAAAATCCTGCAAAATAGAGTTAGGTGTTCTAACGTTCCAAACTTAAACGGCCCGAAACTCTATCTTCCAAGCCAAATTTGGGAAATCTAATTTTGCTAAAACTGTAATTATGTGTAACTCTTTCTGTAGATCAATTTTCATACAAAATTTGCCTCGATCCGAGATCGTACCGAAAAGTTATGGCCGTTTTACCGAAACACATGATTACGGTAAATAACCTGATCCAGTAGTAGATCCAATCGACTACTGCGCATCATATGCATCTGACGTATGAACCTAGATTTTAATTCGACCAATCACATTGATCTTCGCTCGCTGCAAACTGGTATTCGTGTATCACTTAACTCCGATGGCGGAAATTCGACCGGTAGGAGTATGTTGTTACACGACCATTGCAGCAAGATCGCGAAACTAGGTCATAGATCATTCTGAAAAACTGTATATCTCCATATGCACACATCTCGAGTCCAAAATAAGATAGCTATAGCTCTGATACCACTGTTGGGATATAAGGTAGGCTACGCTAGCGCAAAACAAAAGAATTTCTACCACGTAAACTAGGAAAACTACCATATTGGATCACAGGATTATCACTCGACGCATAGGTGCGGAAGATGTAGAATTGAGTCGAGGCAGCGAAGTCGAACACACGTAGTTGATCACGTCGACGTCGAGTAGCTCCTTAGCAACTCATCGACGTGCAGCGACGTCCTTCTCATGCCGCGACTCGCCAAGCTCGTTGTTGGCTCATCGGCGGCTCATCCAAGTGCTGCAGGTGCAACACCTCCAAGGTATCCACACGTGCAGGGAGGAAGCATCGCAAGCCGGACTGCTAGATCCACGAGTTGCAACAGGGCGAGGGTGTGGGAGGCATGGTGGCTATGCTTCGGCCAAAAGGTGTAAACCCTAGGACGACTATACCCCTCTATTTATAGAGGTTCCTCATGGGCCTTGGGGTCTGAGGCTCATTAGTACTCCTAAACCTGGTCCAATTCAAAACATATCCGAATTGGACTTCTAGCCCTTTAAGTGTGTGACCCTAAAGGTTCATATACGTATAGACATGGCCCAAGTACTCCTACTCGACCAATAGTTAGTAGCGGCCTCTAGCAAGATATGCTAACTCCTATACGCACATGAAGATCATATCAGACGAACCATCACAACATCATGTACATCTATTCCCTTTGCCTCATGATATTTGGTCTAGCTCCAAGCCAACCTCTCTTTCTCGATCCTGGGATTCGAAATCCCTTTCTAGGTTAACTCTTAACCTCACGTAGCATGGCCATGCATTTCCAGATCTGATCACTCGAGGGGCCTACAGATATCTCTCTCAAATAGAGAGGGGCAAATCCCATCTTGACTAACCATGCCTCACAGCATGCTTCTTGACAAACCTGAAAGCTACTTTTATAACTACCTAGTTACGGTGTAGCGTATGATAGCGCCTAAGTAAGTCAGTCCACATCTTGAGCACATGCATCAATCTCAGGTCTAAGGACAAAACATACATATTGTGTAAAGAGAGATCTACTTCTCATGTTAGGTCAGTCCTAGCAC
>NC_028456.1:5900072-5961012 GCF_000263155.2 Setaria italica | reverse complement strand
TAAAGTTTAACACAACCCTTTTTAACACATGTGTTTGGGAGCCAATATGATAAAAATGTGTTAAAAGTAGGGTGTTAAACTTTAACACCCCCTATCCCAAATAGGACCTAACTCTTGTACACAAATGTCTAGCAAAACATGCAAGCTCATGGGCTACTCTAGTACACTCTCTTCTAATTTTCACAATGCAAAACTCCGGCAAGAGTCTCAATGCTCCCTTGACCTCCTCGTACAAGAAGAGCTGATCGATCTTCAGAATTTGACCTGAGATGAGCAGCCATGTTGGAGCAATCTTATTCAATGATAGTAGGCTTTTTAATCCATTCAGCTACCAGTTGGACACCCTCTCGGCAAGCAAAGATTTCAGCTTCCTCAGTAGACGAGCAATCGTGGAGAATGCACCAAGAGGATAGTAATACATGAGCATCATGGTCATGGATGACAGCTCCAAGACTTGCTTCACCTGTTTGCTCACAGAATGACCCATCCATATTTAACTTCACCCAGTCTAAAGGGGGAGGCAACCAGGAGGTCATCTTGGTAGGCATTGAATGCCGATCGTGCCCTTTGCCCTTTTCCAAACATCCAACTTTTCCCTTTGCCCTTTGTGTTAGTTTTCTTATCATGCCAGATTTGTAATATCTAGAACATTTGGCGTGCTTTGCGCGCCCTATCATGACCATAACTAAATAGCATAAATAAATGGAATGATGCAGCACACTATTTTGCAATCTGCAGCATGAGAGAGCAAACAAAAAGCTTTTGAATAGTATAATTGCGCAATCGCCATAGAGCACTTAACCAATCAATCCTTGATAGAATACACAACAAAGTAACACCAAGGCGCATTAACCAAAAAAATGATGTTTCTTGCACAACACAAATATCATTAATGTGGTTTTGACGCACTGGCTACCAGATATCCTTCTTCCCCTGCAATGTTGATAAGGCAAAGTACATCTAAGTAATCTTGGCATTACGTTGCTATCTTTGCATTAGCAAGATGTCAAACAATCAGATGCAAGATGAAACTCACCTTTATCAGGTCATTGTTGAAGAGCAAAATGTGTAGGGTAAGAACCATGGAATGCACACTAAAAACAGAGCCAACAACATCAAAAGTAACCTTTGTCCTAAAATGTCAAACACCACCATCCGAAATTCATGAAGAATTTCACCAAAGTGTACCAATGCACCACTATCTGAAAGGCCAAGACTTGCTCCTCAGCCAAAGAACAGAAGATTGTCCCGAAATATGAATCATTTGCCTCTATAATTGATGCTCGAATTGAAGCAGTCAGGGTTCTCAAAGAGTGGCTCAGTTCTCTGATATGGGTACCAGCTTGTAGTTTCTTCATTGAAGCCGATGTAGAAGCATCTGAAATACTTGGCTGTCTTTGTGGGAGTAAACTTATTGCCAGGGAAGGCTGACGCCACCTCACTAAAAGAAGTGCAACGCCGTATTATTGTTGGGTTTTCCTCCGACTCAATATTGGGGAACATCTTGGTCTCAACTCGTTCCCTGGAGATCTTGCTCATGTATAAGTTAAGATAGAGGGTTTTCCTCTGGATGATAGCTTGACGGCGATTTGGTGCACTATATGATAAGCCGATCCTAGCAAGTGTTTTCCTAAGGGGATAGTAGAACCTTTTGCTAGGGCCTCGGCCAGAGCCTGTGTATTAGAGGAAGGGCTGACTGCTTTGCCGCAAAAAAAGTGTTTCTCTAGCCACATCATCAGGAAAGCTGTGTATTCTCTGTCACCGATGGGCCCGGTCTTTATATTTTTATCAATATAGCCTTTCCACCTGCCGATTTCCTTTGTTTCCACGCGATGGGTTGGTTTGATCAGGAAATCGAAGGGTTAATCGGGGGAAGAGATGTCAAGACTGGTCAACATTAGGACGTCAGCCAAAGTGGGGGTCATGGGCCCATGTCCGAAAAGGAACGCATTGAGAGCATCGGACCAGAAGTAAGAGGCTGCCATGACCAAGGGTTCATTCTTCTCCATTTGAGACAGAGATAAATTTATACATTGGCTGATTTTTAGTTCATCCCAGAGAACCCTCTTAGAATTGGACATCCTTTGAAACCACTCCTTGCAGCCAAGGGTTTCGTTCGGCCAAGATCTAAATGCATCTGTCCACTGGCTTAAATCCATGGGTGACTGCTTAAAAGGGATCCTGTGGGTTTCCAGGTTGATCAATTCGGTGGGATCTGGACTCCCCATAGGGCCGAGACCAGTGAGGCTGGGTGCGTCAGAAATAGGGATGGTGATTCGCTGCCTGAGTTCCTAAGAAGGATGCAAAAAGAAAACTAGGAACAGATCTAAAAGATGCGTGAATGGTGAAAAGAAAAGCTTCGGGATATTTACCTCTTGAATGAAGGTCATAGTCGCCTATGGAGCCGCCATTGGAGTAAACAGAATGGGATGGTCAGAAGATGAAGGAAGAATCGCCGGAGGAATACAGCTGGGAGATGAAAGGGCGCTGGAATGCGATGGAAGATGATTCACCGCGAAAAAGGAAGGGGTTTCTGAGCCTATGCATAAGAAGAGGCGGGGAATGCAAGTACTTAGGGGTGGTTCGAGAGAAGGGTAAAGGCTAAATTGTTATCGCGTCGTCTACACAAATTTCAGGAAGGGCAGTTGCCTGTGGGCCCCTAGTTCGAAAAGATTGTAATCATCAAAGAGAAAACTGCAGAACATAAAGGAGTTTTTGCTGCGCCTGCCTCGGAGAAGGAGTTAGAGTTAAAAAGAATTTCGAAGCAAAAGGTTGTGTTTTACTCGGAAATTGGGGGCATGTGTTGACGCCGTATTTTGATACGTGTTTAGAATCTGCGTCAAAGAAGGAGAAAGGGGGCCGATGCGGCGGACTAGAAGCTATAGTTGAGGATTGGCCGATTGAAGCTACAGTGTTTGGGCTGACTGGCAGAAGAGGAGGCTGGCCGATTGGGAGTCAGAGCAGCTTAGCCAGTTGGGATCTAAGGTGGGCCAGGATAAAGATTTGCTGAAGAAAGAGATAGGCCTATGGGAGAATAATAACCAACTTGAGTACGAGTCATATTTGTAAATATTTGTTGTCATTTAAAATTAGGGATAGATCCTCGTCGGTTAGGAAATCAGTTGTAACAGGCTATAAATAGCTGCCTCGAGAGGTTTGTAAAAATAACACATCAATCAATACAATAAATCTACTTTTTCCTCGTAATTTACTTTCAAGTCGGCGACTTCGCATAAACCTTTTTCTTTCATGAGTTCGTACGGGTTGGTAGGGCTGCATCGACACGATCTTCGGCTGATTTTGTAAGTTCTGCTTATCGAGTAATATCTAAGCTTTAACTTTGGGCGCATCGTTGTTGTTTCATTTAGATTTATTCACCAGTTATCAATATCAACTAGAATCATAGGTTTTACCTATTATTTTAGTTTTTATCACCAGTTATCCAGCATGAGGTACGAACTGTCGGCTTTTATTATTTTTATCCTTTATCATCACATAGCCGATTAGCTCTACTCCAAGTGTTGCTTTTGTAGCGTTGTCTAGGTTGCTTTAGTAGTTTTCCTTTTCACTGCTACGTGAGTATTCGCTATTTTATAGCCGGTCATCTCTACAGTAAATCGGCCGATTCGCTGACACGCTTTTCAAGGCAGATCGGAAACCTAGCCAATTTAATATTCTTCTTTCCTTGTCAATCAACAGGTCAGATTGACTTGCACGCCGCGCGAACCGCACCAGGTTAATAACCCGAACAGGAGCTATGCAGATTCTCCCGAGTCGTGTGTCCGACGGTGAGGGTCATCGGCCGATTTTCAGCGCTAACAATACCAAAGGTATTCCCAAAGTTTCAAGTCAAAAAGCTCACGAATTGGTCATAACATTCCATGGATTTGGAGAAGGGCACAAAAAGGGGATTTTTTGGAAATCTCAAAATCCGAGGTGCTCGTGCACGAGTTTGGTAGGGGATCATCCTAGATGTTCTTGCACATGTCCTAGCACTGATTGGCCCCAAGAAAAACACCCCAAAACGCTGCCAATCGCGAGATCCAAAAATTCACCCAAAAATGCTCCGAAAAAAATAAACTTTAGATCTTGAGAAGGAGAAGCAATTGAGCACAAAATTGATTCTTGGATTACTCCACCATGTCCACTTACAACCAAATCCTAAGCAAAAACAAAGCTAGGATGGCAAAATGATTAAATCAAAGATCCCTCTTCTCTCCCTCTCTTCCTGTACCAAAGGCTCTCACAAACAAATGAGTAGAGCACCACCAAAACCACCAAAGGGATGGCTGCCCCAAACAGCCCTCCTATACCTATATAGGCATTTGGCAAATGTCCAAAATGCCCTTACATTAAACACACAACCCAAATACCCCCCAAGGGTAAAGTCGTCCAACTTTTTCTTCATTCATCGAACGGACCCGGCGTCTTCAAGACTTCACCTCGCCACGATGCAAGCTTCGCGATGCTGCCACGCGTCCTCCGACTCGATGTCATCCGGACACACCAAACTCGCCCCCAATTTTGAGGCCCAAACCGGCAAACCTGCTTGCGCGGTGGTTTTCAGACCCAAACCACCCAAACCCTCTTCACACCCACCTAGCATGACTCACCCCTAATTTTGAAGTCAAACCTGTAAAACCCTCTGCACACCCTCCTGGCGTGACTCGCCCCGGTTTTGAGGTCAAACCGATCAAACCCTCTTGCATGCCCCACAAGGCGTGACTCACCGATGTCGACGCATGTCCAGCCTCCGCCAAGTCTTTGATGCCTCCATGTCTTTCGCTCCCGGCTCCCGGGCCGCCTACTTGACTTGCATCCGTCTTGTTTGATTCGACCGACGCCATCTCCATCACCGTCCCTGTACTCTTGCTCTTCCATGCACCATGTGGATCGCCCATGACTCCACCCGGACTCCTCGGGTCCCTCAGTCCAAGCCTACTCGTGTCCACCCTTCACAGCCCTAGTACATCGGTATGAACCTTTCGCGCTTGACCTTCACCTCATGTGATCGAGCGCCATGTCACATATTACACCTGCATATCACAAGCCAAGAGACACAACACACAACATATGGTTTACACAAACACCACAACACAACGCACATAACACAACACATCAGGTTAGCCGTTAGCGTAATCATGCACATAAGAAATATGGATCAACTGGTAAAGCCTTAAATCATCTAGTCAATCACTCATCACAAATAGACCAAGGCACATCTCAACTTGATCTCTCAATCTCCCCCTTGATAAGTGCACTGACAAAAGATGATTTGAAAGCAAAAGAGAACTCATTCAAGTGCCCAAAAGCCAAGTAAAAGCAAACACAAGGCCAATTGAAATGAGAAGGGATTATGCAAGCTCCAAACAAAAAACTCTTGGTTCCCAAAAAAAGGGCAAAGAGTTAACACAACCAAAAAGTCAAGCAAAAGACACAAGAGCTCCATGCATCCCAAAAACCTTCAAACACATTTCAACATTTGTCAAATGCTCATCACTATCAAATCAAGATTCATATTAACTTGATTTCTCAATCTCCCCCTTGATGAGTGTGTTAACAACATTCAAGCACAAAGAAATGGTTTGAGAGGCGAAAGCTGAAAATCTCATCCAAGTGATCAAAAGTCAAGTAAAAACCAAGATCAAAGTCACTTGGGATGATAAGAGCTGTAAAAGCCAAGTTGTGAAATCAATTAGGCAAAACTCTCATCCAAGTGATTGAAAGCCACGTAAAGGCAAATATTAAAGTCGCTTGGCATGAAAAACATCACAAAGGCAAAATCAACTCAGTAAAGTCTCAGTCCCCAAAGATATGGGCAACGGCTCGACACAATCGAGACAAAGAACACATGATTCTTCAAGAAGAGGTAGAAAGGGCTCAACACCAATCATGTGATGCTCGAAAGCTCAAACCAAATGCCGGTTCCTCAAGAAGAGGTAAAAGCTCAACACAATCGGCAAAAGAGCGAAAGAGAGCACAAAATTCACAAGCTCCCCCTAAACACATGCACTACCCCTGAAAACATGTCACAATAAAATGCATGCACAAGAGCAAAAGAATGCATGCTCCCCCTCAAATGCAAAACTCCCTATTAAATGCAAGACTCCCCCTTAAATGCAAACACAAAGATTCACATGGGAGCACAAAATGCATGCCATGAGGTGTACAACCTACCAAACTTCTCAAATATATCACAAAGCACTTACAAAGGCTACAAGTGAGATAATGCACAAGCAAGTAGATCATAAAAAGCAATTGCATTGCCATCAAGAGGATATTATGATAGAAGCAAAAGACGAAGCAAGTTGACTGGTTTTGCAGTTTATAAAAGTACCACCACATGAGTAAGCACCTAGTCATGAATCACTCAGGCAAGAAGTAAACTAGGCCATCAGAGCTCATACAAGGAAGATACATTCTCAACAAGAGATCATTGCAAACACCCACATATGCATCACAAGTCATGTCAAGGCTTGTTGAAACCATATGCCTACTTCTTTTGGCAGACATCATGTAACAACTAAGCAAACAAAGATATAAACATTTTATGAATTACAGAATTTTTCTTTTCATAATTTTTCATTATTCACACAAAACAAGGTACATGAAGTGCCTTTGCATCACAAAGAAGCCATGCTTCCCCAACGAATGCACCATGGGCTAAACATTTGCAATGATACCTAGATCTTTGACCCCATTGAAAAGAATATGAATTCCAAGCAGAAGCTAAAATGAAAATAGCATTCAAGCAGAAGCAATCCATAACCAAGCATCTACTCATGGGTGATAAGCAAGTCACATTCATATAGTAGAATTAGCATTGGATTTCAAAATCAGTTATCTCAACATGTTTATAAGACAATATCATCAAGAGCATAACTGCACATTGCATCAAAATCACCAACCAATGCACTAGCTCACAAATAGCATAAGGAAAATTCTAAGGATATATAGGAGAAGCTCATCTAGTGCAAGGTGTACATGGTGCAATATGATACAAATGCAATGCAGTGTTAAAAGAGATGGGGTTCGACTCAAAATCAAGAAAGCTCATGAGGGGTCAACCAAATCCATGAAAAGCTCCATGGTAAAAGAAGAACCGCCAAGGATCCCAATTGAGTACCATAGAAAAGATACTAATTGAAGGATCAAAAATTGATATCACTTAAAGAAAATGAAATCCAATTGAAAGATCAAATATGATACCAATTAAGAAATCAAAAGTGGATATGAAAAACCAAAGCAAGTCCTTGGTCCAAACTCTCCCTTGAATGAAGCCGAACTCCCCCTCAACCAAAGACACCTAGCAAAGAAAAGCTAGAAAAATAAGGGGCAAAAGAAAAGCTCTAACTCCAATAAAAAAGAAGATAAAATGCAACCCAAAGAGAAGGCAAGCCTAAAACAAATATAAAGCTCAATTCATGTCACACAATGCAATGATGATACCAATGAGAGGAATTAAAGCATGGCAACATGATTCTACATTTATGAATAAAATATTGGGCAAGCAAGTTGTGGCGGAACCGCCCAAATTAACCTGACTAAAATGCAATGAAGTCGCCTGACATGCGATTATGCACTTTAAGCAAGTCAACTTGATCGACCGTCGGATTTCCTCCGATAAACCACGTAAACAGGATCGAGAAGCATCGCTCACGCGAAGGTGAGTAGCACAGAGATTACAACATTCCATCATGACAACATAGTTCAACAATTTATTACATCAGAGTTTTTGGAAATTCAAACCGAAATTTTGCATGGTTCGGGGTCAAATTAAAACTAGCGGAAGCTAAACATCGATACAAGACATCATGACGGAGCCGATCATGACATCAAAAACTCCTTCCTTCGCCATCCGAGGAAGGATCCCACTCGACGGTCCAGCCTAGAGGAAGCTGGGTTGGCCAAGTGGTACCAACACCCAAGCTACTGACATTTCCTGAAAAAGATTAGCCACAACAAGGCTGAGCAACTAGTACTCAGCATGGCTGACCCGTCGGAAGGACACGACCGATGACTTTGGACGTGCAAGGCTTTCTGGCTTTGGGGTTTTTCTTGCCAAAAGCGTCTAAAGTCAGTCCTTACTTTCAACATTTTAGCTCAGGTTCTATGTTCCTTATCCATTCTAGATTGGCAACTTATACTAGATAGACGTGGTTTCCAAGCAATTACTTGACAAACATCAAGATTAAAATCATCACCATGTTCCATCTTTACTCAGTGCAGAATAGCGATCAAGTAGTCCCAAACTGTGAGAGGCAGACGAATCGATTCGAATTTATTAACCATGCATGGCAAACCTAATCTCACGACATCCACGCACCACGAAGGGTCGCTTCATTTGTCAGCCGTCCCCATCGATCCCTTAGGCACGTGTCAGGGCCAACTTCCTTTGGCATGCAATGCTCCACAGTCCTGGCCTATTGCTACATTGTGACCGCACTTGCACCCACATGATGCACCATGGGAACAACGTTCCAAGGACAGCCGGAAGGTATGCCACGCCCCAGTTCAATCAGGTACTAGGCTTCCCCATCCCATACTAGGTATGAGATTAGTACTTTCAAACACTTGATCACGAACGCCGACACGTTTCGACCTTAGTTCATTTTCATTTAGACAGACGGGGCAATCCACCAAGCATCGAACACAAGCCTGACCCCATCCGTTGTCCTTATAGTTGCGACAAATCTGAAACATTCAACTCCTATAACTCGCGAGTGACAGGAGATCACTCGACTTTTACCGAAACCTATTAAGCAATGCAACTACTCGACCTTAGCAACTAGTATTCAAAAACAAGGTACTAAGTTATGCATCTAAGGTTCCATTACAACTCCTCGAAATGTAAATGCGCAATCAAGTAATCAAGAGTGGCATGAAGTAAAATAGGGAGTTCATGCACCGGGGCTTGCCTTTAGAAAAAGCTTGGGGGTCCTCGGGGTCTTGCGCTGGTTCGGGCTCTCCTTCGAAGGGGTGCAGCTGTTCCTCGGCGGGGTCTTTTTCCGGGGCTGGATGAAGCTCGTACGTCCCGTCGGCAAGATTCAACTCTACACGGAAATGCAATGCAAGGGTTAAACTTTTTAGATGGTTATTTCAACACTCTCACGTTTTAACACGGACACTTGTAGCAAAGCTACAGGAAAGGTGGGGGAGTTCAACTTCTGTTGGTGGAGAGCAGGATGAGAGGGTCGGATTGAGGAAAACTTAGGGTCTGACCCTCAGGTTTAAGGAAAACCTTACCGAGGTCCTCAGACTCAACACAGAGGAATCCCCGAAAACATTTCATCGATACCCTCGGATCAAAGAAAAAGAATTACAACCGAGCCCTCGGGCGAGGCGGAGAAAGGGTCGGCAAACTTGGCAAGGTCGGGCGAGGCGAAAAGGACAGGGGTCGGACGAAACGAAAAGGACAGGGGTCGGGCGAGACGGAAAGATAGGGGTCGGGTGAGACGGAAAGATAGGGGTCGGGTGAGACGGAAAGACAGGGGTCGGGCGAGATGGAAAGACAGGGGGGGTTAAGTAGCTTACCTCTCGGTCTACCGGCGAAGCCTTGGGGCCGAGCAGGAGCAGGCTGGGCGGAAGGGTTGTACGCACGAAGGCTTGGGTGGCGGCGAGACTTCGACGGTGGTCCGACGGCGGTGGTGCTTCTGGTGGACACAAGCAAGCTCTAGTACCACGCGGAGGAGTGGGCGGCTGGTGTGTTGGAAGAAGCGGTTTGAGGGTGGCAACGAAGTCGCCGGAGTGTGGGGGTTGCGCAAGGGGCGAGCTCCACGGAAGCTCAGTGGCAGCGCGGGAAGAAAGCGGTGGCTCAGAGGAGAAGGCAGGGCGCAGAGGAGAAAGCGGCGGCGCAGGTGCGGGCGGTGGTAAGGGGTGGCATTGCCGGTGAGGGGGTTCCCTTTTATAGGGCTGGGGTGGCGCGGAGGGTGGAGGCGGGGCTCCGGTGGGGAAAGGATAAGGCCGGGAGCGGCGAGTGCTCGAGCGAGGTGGCCATTGGCCAACGACGCCATTGGGCAGAGGAGGCGGAGCTCCGGGTGGTCTTTGGCGGCGATTGGCCTTGGGCGGCGCGCGTCTGGGGCTTCCAGTCTGTCGGGCGGGCGAGGCGGAAAGGCTACCGTGGGGTTTGGGCGAGCGGGCGGAGACACGGGACGTCGGGGGCATCTCAGCTTCCTCGGCGAATGGGCGGAACAGGATTGGCGGAGCAGAGCCATGGCAGGCGGAAGGCGACTTGCGCTCGGCCGGCGATTGGCTAGCCCTGCGCTCGCTCCGTCCTGTCGCGGGCGCGAGTTGGGCGCCGTGGCTCTCGTCCGGTCCCTGTCGCGCTGGTGATAGGGCGCCGGCGAGCTGCTGGTGGCCGGCGACCACGCGGCGCGCGGCGTGCGAGCGAACATGCTCGGGCGCGCGGGCGTCGAGGCTCCTTTCGGGCTGCAAGCCAGACCAGCTTTGGAGCGATCCTTCTCCGAATCTTTCAACACAACTCCCGAAACTCCCTTAAACAAACTTGTTCAACTTTGATCGTTCTTCAAATTTTGTTTAAGGTGTCGGTTTAGATTGTGAAAGGATCAAAGATATTTCCGGCCAAAGTTCGCCAAAAATCTGGGATTCCAGACTTAGGATTTTAAGCATCCGAGGTGAGTTGACTGGTTTACCTCACTTTGACCGGGATTTTGAACAAGTTCAGGCCCGATTTGGATCTTGGTCAGTGTAATAAAGTTGGAACACTTTTGAGGGACTACAACTTCTATTACGGGTCTGACTCGAGTTTAGATAGGCAAACGGGAGATCAAAGCTTGCAAAGATGGAGGAAAACTCGAATTCCAGGACTTAAGAGATTTTCAGGGTCCTGCAGGGAAAACCGGCTTTGGTTGCTTTTTTTGACTCCCTTCCACTCCGAATTAGTCAAGGTGCCTTTAACAAAAGTTGTTGGAATTTAAAAGTTTTGAAACTCTTATTTGGGCAGAAACTTAAGTTTGTATATAGAATTTCAAGCTTTAAAACAAACCCCAAAAGAGAGATTCTTAGGTTTATAAAGGTCATTTCACTTCGTAGCTTAGGGATTTAATTTGACACGGGTTTAGAATTAAAGCACTTAATTTAGGTAGAGTTGTTACACAAACATGTCAATAAGGTGTAAAGGATTATACAAAGATACTAAGCTAAAATGATATCAAATTAACAATATGCCATACCCAATACAAAGACTAAGCTAAAGCATGGCACGATGTTCATGTGGATCATCCACTAAAATATATCACAAAGCTAGCATGACAAGATATACATGAAGATCACACATGCTAACATGAAAAGGTGGCTAGCCTACCATGTTATATTCACAACATGATACAAGGATAAAATATGCAAATAGTATACAAGTGAGCACAAGAGTGTGGAAGGGAAAGATCACTATGCATGTGTATAAAGGCCTCTTGAGGGCCATCCAAATGGTGTGGAAAACCATCAAGTCTTGATCACCTCAGGCAAAAGATCAAGTCACTTCGAGCTCATGTTCTCCACCCGCATCCCCGTACCTACACATGAGGGGACAAAGAAGATCGTGTCTTGTATCCCAAAGGGTTAGCAAGCATATACTTGGGAATCCAAAACTTAGTCACAGGGGTAAAAGATGCACTCAACTTATCATGTGGGTTGGCATGATGCAAATGCCGGTTCAAATGTGATGATTTTCAAAACACCCTTGGAAACATGCCTCAAAGAAGCAATTCGAGAAGAAGAACAAGTGCTACCACTAGCAAAAAGGCAATGATCCCCGAAGGTCTTAAGAGAAGAACCAACACAAGCACCATGAGAACCATGTTGTGGACCAACATAAGAAGAATTAGAAGCATGTCCACGAACATGACCTAACTCACTAGAAAAGGAGTCATAAAACCCATCAATGAAATGTGGCATCTTACTAGGCTCACAAGTGCTCATGTCATGAGAAGGGCTATGAACAACGAAAAACCTAGAAACACGAGTTTGCCGCATTTGTCTTGCACGACGATAACAAAAGCTCTCTTGATGCCCATCTTTCTCACAATAAGAGCAATAGTACAAAGGCTATTTTGTAGGCACGGTCCAAGAGGACAAATCATCATTCTCATTCAAGTGAGAAGTCCCTTGGGACTTAGAGCAAGAAGCATCAACAACACCATTTACTTGGTGCCCACATTAGGTTCGCACGTGCCATGGGAAAGGCTACGTGGCTTCCTAAAAGCTTTGGCACGCACACGTCGCTCATGCTTGACATAGTGAAAGCAAAACTCAACGGTATGCCCATATTTCTTACAAAAGGTGCAATGGAACTTCAGTTTGGGAGTATGAGTTCCAAAAATGTGAGAAGCACCCTTGCCACTTGAATTGTCTTGGGCACTACCAGAAGAAGCAACAAGCTTAGGAGTAGCTATAAAAGAGCTATCCAAAGCACTAGCACAAGTACTACCGTCCAAAGACTCACATGTCGGGCATGCATCCCAGGCCCACGAGTAGACCTTGGATGCCCCACTAAGGGATGTACTCGGGTATGATCAGGACAAGGGATAGGAGTATCCCACTCGGACTAGTCAAGTATGTGTATGGAAAACTACTCGGGCCATACCGAGTAGAACTCTATAATAGTACTCGACTAGGACTCGGACTTGTAACCCTGCCCTCCCATGCATATAAGGGCGGGCAGGGACCCTCCCCTTGAATAGAACAACTCTGGTTCATCCAAGATCAATACAAACCAACACACAGGACGTAGGGTATTACGCGATCTAGCGGCCCGAACCTATCTAAACCGTGTTCCTTGCGTCACCATTGATTCCTTGATTCTCGACGATCCTTACCGCACAAAAGACCACCTAGGGTACCCCCTAGGCGGGTTGCCGGTCTAAAACACCGACAGCTGGCGCGCCAGGTAGGGGGACTCGTCGAGTTTCTTAGCACGAACTCAATGGCAATGGTCATCATCAAGCCCGTCTTCATCATCGAAGCGGGTGCAACCTTCGTTTTCGGATCCTGGCTCTGCATTGCCGATGGCGCTGGCTCATTCCGACGCCAGATCATCAATGCCCAGGAGAAGAAATCAGAGGGTCTGGTTAGAAAAAACCAAGATTTCAAAGATGACAACTTCGAGTTCGACTACACGTCAGACTCGACTTCGCTTCAGACTAGTCGGTCCCAGTCATTTCCCAAGCCGGCTTCAACTCCAAAACGGTTTCCGCACGGACTCCGTAATGCAGCCGAAGTCCACCAGGGTTTTCTTACTCGAATTCAACTCGAACTCGGGCACGACGAAGATGACGACTCCGACTTGGTTTATGTCGGGCGTACTCCCCAGGCCCAGGAGTAGGCCTTGGACGGCCCACTAAGGGACGTACTCAGACAAGATCAGAACAAGGATAGGCATATCCTTCTCGGACTAGTCTTGTATGTTTACGGAAAACTACTCGGGCCAATACCGAGTAGGACTCTGTAATAGTACCCGACTAGGACTAAGACTTGTAACCCTTCCCTCCCGTGTATATAAGGCCGGGCAGGGACCTCCCTCAAGAGAACTCTAGTTCATCAAATACAAACCAACACACAGGATGTAGGGTATTACGCGATCTAGCGGCTCGAACCTGTCTAAATTGTGTTCCTTGTGTCACCATTGATTCCTTTATTCTCGACGACCCTTACTGCATCAAAGACCGCCTAGGGTACCCCCTAGGCGGGTTGCCGGTCTAAAACACCAACAGCTGGCATGCCTGGTAGGGGAACTCGTCGAGTTTCTCAGCGCGAACTCAATGGCAAAGATCATCATCAGGCCCGCCTTCTTCATCGAAGCCGGCGCCACCTTCGTTTTTGGATCCTAGCTTTGCGTCGCTGAAGGCTCGAGATTGTTCCGACGCCAGATCATCGACGCTCAGGAGAAGAAATTCGAAGGTTCAACCGAAAAAATCCAGATTTCAAAGTCAATCCCGTGCTTGTTCGAAAGAAAAACAACGAATGGAGAATGTGTGTCGACTACACCGACCTTAACAAACACTGCCCGAAAGATCCTTTTGGACTACCCAGGATCGATCAAGTGGTTGACTCCACCGTTGGGTGCGCCTTGCTATGCTTCCTCGACTGCTACTCCGGCTATCACCAGATAAGCCTCAAAGAGGAAGATCAAGCAAAAATAGCGTTCATCACGCCCTTTGGAGCCTTCTGCTACAAAACAATGTCCTTCGGACTCAAGAACGCAGGAGCAACTTACCAAAGGGCTATACAGATGTGCTTCGAAAAGCAACTTTATCGCAATGTCGAAGCTTATGTTGACGACATCGTCGTCAAAACAAGAAACCGGGAGGAACTCATTGCTGACTTGGAGGAAACTTTCTCCAGTCTCCGCGCTTTCCGATGGAAACTCAATCCTACTAAGTGCGTCTTTGGAGTGCCTTCCGGCAAATTACTCGAGTTCATCATTAGCCACCGTGGCATTGAGGCCAACCCGGAGAAGATATCTGCCATCACAAACATGCAGGCACCAGCTAGCATTAAGGATGTGCAGAAACTCACAGGCTGCATGGCCGCTCTCAACCGGTTCATCTCGAGACTTGGAGAATGGGGACTACCCTTCTTCAAGCTTCTCAAATGCCAGGACAAGTTCAAATGGACGAAAGAGGCAGATAGGGCATTTACACAACTCAAAGACTTTCTGTCAAAGCCTCCTGTACTCACCGCTCCCTCGCCGAACGAAGATTTGCTCCTATACATCTCCGCTACTACTCATGTCGTCAGTACGGCAATAGTAGTCGAACGGTATGAACCGGGCCACGCTAACAAGGTCCAACGACCTGTCTACTTCGTCAGCGAAGTACTCTCAGACTCCAAAACTCGGTATCCACCGATACAAAAACTCTTATATGCTATTCTGCTCACCTCCCGGAAGCTGCGCCATTACTTCCAAGAGCACAACATCACCGTCATCTCCGATTTCCCGCTCAGCGAAATTCTCCATAACAGAGATGCCATGGGTCGAATCTCCAAATGGGCAGTCGAACTCGGTGCTCTCACTTTGAACTTCAAGCCAAGGACAGCCATCAAGTCTCAGGCTTTGGTCGACTTCATAGCTGAGTGGACCAAAAATCAAGTTCCAACTCCAGTCGAACGACCAGAACATTGGGTAATGTACTTCGACGGATCCCTCAAACTTGAAGGGGCTGGCGCAGGTGTCTTACTCATCTCCCCCAAGGGAGACCAGCTCAAGTACGTGCTGCAGATATTCTGGGAAGCATCTAATAACGAAGCCGGGTACGAAGCACTACTACACGGCCTTCGTCTCGCAATCTCCCTCGGCATCAAACGACTACTGGTGTACGGCGACTCCCTAGTCGTCATAAACCAAGTCAATGACGAGTGGGACCGAAACAAGGACAACATGGACGCTTATTGCAAAGAAGTCTGTAAACTGGAAAACAAATTCTCCGGCTTGGAGTTTCATCACATCGTCCGCGACAATAATGTTGCCGCCGACGTTTTATCCAAAATGGGCTCAACTCGTGCAGAAGTTCCAGCAGGAATTTTCGTACACGAACTACACAAGCCGTCCATACCTGAACAGGTCACACTGCCAGTAGTCCCGACTACTGACGTCTCTCGAGAAATCATGATGATAGAGGTGGACTGGAGGACACCCTTCATCGACTACATCAAAGATCACCAGCTACCATTCGATAGGAATAAAGCTGAGCAAATCTCCCGATGCGTAAAGAATTACGTTCTAGTCGGAGACAAGCTCTACAGGAAAGGTGCATCATCTGGAGTACTCATGAAGTGCATCACCAGAGAAGATGGCCAAGAAATCCTAGAAGAGATTCACAGAGGAATCTGCGGCAACCACGCATCTTCAAGGACACTAGTTGGCAAGGCTTTCAGAGCGGGCTTCTACTGGCCAATGGCTTTGGCCGATGCCAAACAACTGGTTCAGAAATGCATAGGTTGTCAATTCTTCACAAAACAGCAACACGTGCCGGCCTACAAGCTAGTCACAATACCTCCACATGGCCATTTTCCTGCTGGGGGCTCGACATGATCGGCCCATTACCAACTGCGCCAGCCAGGAGGATTCAACAGAGTACTCATGGCAATCGACAAGTTCACCAAATGGATCGAGGTCAAACCAGTCACTTTCCCCAAGGCAGATCGAGTCCTTGACTTCTTGGATGAAATCGTACACCGCTATGGTTTTCCCAACAGGATTATCACAGATCTCGGGTCAAACTTCAATAATCACGACTTTTGGGAATATTGCGAGAACAGTGGCATCGACGTCCGCTATGTCTCGGTTGCTCATCCGCGAGCCAATGGTCAAGTCGAGCGTGCTAATGGCATGATACTCGATGCCTTGAAGAAATGACTACATGACGTCGGCAACACCAAAGGCGACCGATGGCTCAAAGAGTTACCCAATGCCTTATGGGGCCTACGTACCCAACCATGCAAGACTACGGGACTATCACCCTATTTTGTGGTATATGGCTCGGAAGCCATATTACCCGCCGACATAATGTGGCAATCACCATCCATTGAGCACTACGACGAAGAACTTACAATAGAAATGCGGCGAACGGATATAGATAGTTTGGAAGAAACAAGATGCGCAGCACTAGTGCAATATGCCACATACCTTGACGGTTTAAGGCGTTATCACGACCGCAACGTCAAGGTAAGATCTTTCAACTCGGGCGATATGGTCCTTAAACGTATTCAAGACACGTCAGGATTACATAAACTCAATTCACCATGGGAAGGTCCTTACATCGTATCAAAGGTTACAGGACCCAGATCTTACAGGCTCCAAGAACTCTCATGAGAACAAGTGCCAAATTCTTGGAATATCGAACATCTCTGTCGCTACTACCCATAGCAGCACCCGAGTAGTCGCTTCAAGGCCGCTACTCGGGCCAACTGCCCGACTACTAACTTCAAGATAGCTTCAACATGAGTTCTCTACCACAAGGATCATCGCCCCGGTACAAAACTCTTCATATTAATCTCTACTGAAACAAGAGTACATCATGTTACATATGAGTACAAGGACTCGGCTTACACGAAGACTACAAGCAACTGCCTACTGGCGGGCTGCATTTAAGCCTCAGGCTTTTACTATATCACAAGGCCACTCAGGTCTGCCGATCGCAGGAAGGGCCCACATGCAAGGAAGCTGCGCGAAACGCAGCCACGTCCAGGTACCCTACCCAAGGCAATGCCAGGTACTCCATCACCGCCACCGCCTTGACAGCGGCAACGCCAAATTCGGCAAGACGCGCCTAGAGGGAACCAAGGCTGCTCTTTTGCTAGCCTTACGAAGCCTTTCTACTCTACGGCTGCACCTCCACCTCTTTCAGAACGGGATAAAGACCGCGGCACTCGTCACCCATCACTCGCGAGTTCCAGCGCGTACTCCACTGGATCACGAGCTGCAAGGTGAGGCATGTGATGAAACCTCCTACGAGGATTCTTCTAGCATCGCGGCTATCCCTACGAGCGCAGGAGTCTGTGGAGCGAAGGTGGCCTCAATCTACGAGGAATCTTCTAGCACCGGTGCACTCTTTGATGGCTTTCTACACTCAAACAGAAGCAACCGCAGGCAATCCATTGCTACTCAGAAGCTTGAGTTGGTTCGCCCACCAGATGGCCCTATTTATAGCCGAAAGCCCCAACTACCACCTGCTCAAGAGTCACTATGCACCCGTGATCAATGAGTCCGACTCCTGAATCTGCCCATGTGACTGCACTAACGCCACAACGGACAAAGGAGTACAATACACCCGTGCATCCGCCAAGGACAAAAGAGCACAGTACACCCGTGCATCCGCCAAGGACAAACGAGTACAGTACACCCGTGTCCCTCAGAAGGTGAGTACTCAAACAGCATTACGACTACTCGGCACTTGGGACTAGTACAAGCCAAGCATGGTCTACATCTCGGGGGCTTCGACTACTCTGTCCTCAAAGAACTCAAGGTCAGGCAGGATGAATCTTCCTCCCTAGAGTATCAGGCCCAGCCTACTCCAGTACTCTAGATTGGATAAAACGGAGTAGAACTACTCTTCGCAAGACAACGAGCTTCAAAATTCAAAGGCTTGATGTTCAAACATATCAAAGTATTCGGTACAAGAACAAGAGTACACACAAAAGCTCAAAGCTCCTCTAGGGAGACAAACTCCGATATATTGGCTGCAATAGGCTTCGCCTCCTCGAGGTACTGCACATATGCTTCCTCTGTGCAGTTGCGAGCCACGCCATCTCCAGCTGCCGCCAAGTCTGCCCTCGGGTAGTAGGACTTCACAACTGCAAGAACCTGTTTGCAAAGAGTCTTGCAGAGTCCCACCACTTTACTCGGGGCAGCTCTTAGCCACTCTACTAGCGATTGCGGCCCTGCGCCTTCCTCCATGGGGGCTATGGCATTCACCAAGTCTTCGGCTGCTCCAGACAGCTCTTGGAGTTCGCCCCGAAGTCTTCCCAAGGTCTGGGCATGATCTCTACATGCCATCATGGCCATGGCAAGCATCACACCATTTTGCATCTTTCGGTCCCGCTGATATTCGCAAGTAGCCTGTGCTTCCGTCAGCGCCGCTCGAAGATGTTCGGCTTTATCTGCTACCCGGTCATGAGCGTTTCTCCAATCGATGAGTTGGCTCCTTGCAGCCGCTTCCTGCTTCTTGAGCTCTGCAAAAGCAAGAACTCAGGCCACAGTCAACTACAGTTGAACTCACTTAGAGTAGTTGACATGCTCACCTTGATACTTCTTGTTCAAGGTCTTGTAGCGGCTCTCCAGTTTTTCCTACAGAACCGCGTGATCCGCGCGTTCCACGGCAAAGGACTTTGCCCCGACTTCATGAACCCGAAGAGCCTCTGTCAGTCAGGCACATTCCTGCTCCAATTGATGGCTTCTCTCTTGAAAGCATCCAAGTATGGTATGATAAGCTTCAAAAGCCTCACGACTACTCGGGTCATACAACAAAGGAAATCTACTTGGAAGCTCCGGAAAACATCGATGGCTCTCTGGAACTCCAAATCAAAAGGCAGGCTAAGTACTGATCTTTGGGTACTCTCCACAAGATGAGGAACCGTACCCAGAGTAACACCTACAACGTTTACCACGTCAGCTATCAACTACGACTACAACAAACAGACTACAGGCACTTACCTGGAGTAGTCATTTCCTTGGCTTTCTCAACATCTACTACGGCTAGCGATCCGCTAGTAGACGACGATAAAGCAGCGCTCCCCGAACCTGATGCAGTAGTAGGAACCTCCACTGAGCGAATCACGTCCTGAAGCATTGACATAGTAGCTCCAAGACGGCCGGCATCAATCTCGAGTACCTCTTCAACTGTTAAGTCCTCCAAAGGAATAGATGTTGTAGTCAAGGTATCCGGTGCTACCCCTGTTTCTACAGGGATGGTCTCCTCTACATCTCTGCTCCAAAAACAAAGAGTCACTACATGACTTCAAGACAATCCAATGTCATACAAAAAAGACAAGGAAGCTCATCGGGTTGAACTGTTGGAGGTATGCCCTAGAGGCAATCATAGAGATGATGATATTCCATTTGTATCAATGATTTGTATATTGTGTTCATTGAATATCCATTAAAGGCTACTTGAATTGATTTGCAATTATGTGAATTGTATGTGAAACTCTTTACTTGTATGGTTATTCTAAAGTTGCCCCTAGTCGGAGTTCATGTGAGGACACACATGAATATTAGACTAGCACATGTATTAGTTGATGACTATGTTTCACAAGTCATGAACATGGAGATGTTGAACTAATAATGTGGACACATGTGGAGACATGTGCTAGGACTGACCCAACACGAGAAGTAGTTCTCTCTTTAAATAACATATACGCTTTGTCCTTAGACCTGAGATTGTCGCATGTATTCTAGATATGGATCGACCTACTTATGGGCTATCAAACGCTACACCGTAACAGGGTAGTTATAAAGGTAGCTTTCGGGTTTGTCAAGAAGCATGCTATGAGACATGGTCAATCAAGATGGGATTTGCCCCTCTCTGATTGAGAGTGATATCTCTGGGCCCCTCGAGTGATCGGATCCGAAAATGCATGGCCATGCTACGTACGGTTAAGAGTTAACCCACAAAGGGATTCCGAATCACAGGATCGAGAAAGAGCGGTCGGCTTGAAGCTAGACCAAATATCGTGAGGCAAAGGGAATAGCATGTATATTATGTTGTGATAGTTCGTCTGATATGATCTTCGTGTGCGTATAGGAGTTGGCACGTCTTGCTAGAGGCCGCTACCGACTATTGGGCCGAGTAGGAGTACTCAGGCCATGTCTATACGTATCCGAACCCATAGGGTCACACACTTAAGGGGCTGAAAGCCCAATTCGGATCTGATCCGAGTTGGATTAGGTTTAGAAATACTAATGGGCCTCGGACCCAGAGGCCCGTTAGGAACCTCTATAAATAGAGGGGTGGGGGCGCCCTAGGGTTCACACCTTTTTCGGCGAAACACATCTGCCGCGCCTCCCACGCCCTCGCCTGTTGCAACTCGCGGATCTAGCAGTCCGGTTTGCGACGCTTCCTCCCTGCACGTGTGGATACCTTGGAGGTGTTGCGCCTGCAGCACTTGGACAAGCCGCCGATGAGCCGCGGCACGAGGGCGATCTTGCTGCACGTGGACAAGCTGCTGAGGAGCTGCTGGACGTTGACGTGATTGACTACATACGACTACATTGATCGACTACGTACGACTACGTTGATCGCCTTCACTGCATCGATGCAAATCTACATCTTCCGCACCAGTAGTGCGTCGAGTGGTAATCCCGTGATCCTTATACGACAGCTCTTCCTGGTTTTACGCAGTAGAAATTTTTATTTGCGCTTGTGTAGCCTACCTCGTATCCCAACAGTGGTATCAGAGCCGTAGCTGTTTAGTTTTGGATTCGGGATGTGTGCATATGGAGATATGCGAGTTTTCATTTTGATCTATGTCCTGGTTTCGTGCTCTTGCTGCAATGGTAGTGTAACGATATACTCCTACCGGACGGTTTCCGCCATCGGAGTTAAGTAATACACGTAAATCCAGTTGCAGTGAGCGAAGATCAATATGATTGGTCGAATCGAAATCCAGTGTCATACGCCAGGCGCATTAGATGTGCAAAAGTAGATGGGATCTACTACCGGGGTCAGGATTTTTGCCGTATGCGTATGCTTCGGTAAATCAGCCGTAACTTTTCGGTACGATCTCGGATCGGGGCAAATTTTATATGAAAATTGATCTACAGAAAAAGTTACACATGAAATTCAACCGCTTTGCCATTTTCGGCGAAATTAGATTTCCCAAATTCGGCTTGGAAGATGGAGTTTCGGGCATCCAAAGTTTCGAACGTTAGGACGCTTAACTCTGTTTTGCAGGATGTATGTATGTATCTTGTGATCAGTATGGCCCATTGTGTATGTGATGCATGTGTGTAACTCATTCGTGACCTACGTGTCGCGCGTACGGCAACACGGCAGGAGCCATATGTGTTGTCACTTTATTGTTTTTAATGGTCTGCGTACCAATCTATGATGATCCAAGCAACTATGTAATCTTCATTACTGCTTCCTTACTAGCTATTAGGCGTAATAGCATGTTCTAGTTCTTGGAGGACTCATCACCAGGAGGATGGCGCACATGGAACATGGAGATGGAGATCACCATGGTGAACAGGTTCTATGGAGATGGAGATCACCATATGAAAATGGGCCATACTGTGTCACAACTGTGTGAATGCTATTCTGTTTATGTTTTACTTTCTGCATGCTGTGATGTTAGAAGTAGAACGATCCCTCACAAAGTTTAAGTTAGTATGCCCTCCCAACTAAAACTTGCACCGTCCCATGTCTTGTACAATTAGTGGTGGGTCTATGAAATTAGGGTACCACTAGTTTTCCTTGACTAGACGGGTTTGTGTCGGACACTTATACGCATAAGGGTTGGTTTGCTTAACAAGGTTATTTTAACGGTTAAGGACCTTGGGGCATAAAGGTTGGGCGCCGAGACATAGAGATGTCACCCAACAACAGGAGTCATATGTGATATGATTAGCAAAAGTTGCTTACCGATCTACCTTGTTTGCTAGCGGTGATGCTAAAGCTCACTAGTAGACTTGTTAGTTGTGGATCCTGAATCACTAAGTTTCAATAGAGGGATATTGATTTTAGTGGGAGTAGATTCTGTTAAAATAGTTTAATGTGATTTACTCTATCATGGATACGTTTGTCTTAGTGTATTTTGCATTACTTTTGTTGTAGATTAAATGGCACCTAGCAACACCACCACATCATTTGCTTTGCGTTTGGTCCTTGAGAAGGACAAGTTGAATGGAACAAACTGCTCGGATTGGATCCGTAACCTGAGAATTGTTCTCAGGGCTGATAAAAAGGAAGATGTTCTAGACACCCCACTACCACCAGTACCTGCTGATGATGCATCTGCTGCCGTTAAGGCTGCTTACAAGAAGGCATTTGATGCTAATCTTGAGGTAAGCTGCCTTATGCTTGCTTGCATGGAACCTGAGCTGTAGATGCAGTTCGAAACAAATCATGAGGCACACGATATGATCGTGCCGCTCAAAGACATGTTCCAGACACAGGCTAGGACTGAAAGGTTCAATGTGTCCAAAGCCTTTCTGGAGGGCAAGCTAGCAGAAGGCGCAGCAGTAGGACCACATGTAATCAAGATGGTTGGTTACACTCAGCGATTAGAGAAGCTGGGCTTCCCAATGGGCAAAGAGTTGGCCATTGACTTCATTCTTTCGTCTCTTCCGCCTAGCTATGGGAACTTCATCTCGAACTACCATATGCATGGGACGGAGAAGGGTCTGAATGAACTGTGTGGTATGCTCAAGATAGCAGAGGTAGACATCAAGAAAATCACTAGTACCAGCCATGTGATGGCTATACAAAACAAGCCTAGCTTTAAGAAGAAGGGCAATTCTTGGAAGAAGAAGGGCAAGGCTGGAACGTCCAAGCCAAACCCAGCGCCCAAGGTTAAAGCTGGACCTGGACCTGCTCCAGACAAAGAGTGCTTTTACTGTCATGAACTTGGTCATTGGAAGAGAAACTGCAAGCAGTACCTAGCTTCATTGAAGAATGGCGGAAGTAAGAGTACTTCTACCTCAGGTACACTTGTTGTTAATGTTATAGACAACATATTTCTTGCTGATACAATTATTAATTCTTGGGTGATACCGGATCGGTTGCTCATATTTGCAATTCGATGCAGGGAATGATAAGAAGTAGAAGCGTGGAAAGAGGAGAAGTTGATTTCCGCGTGGGCAATAATGCAAGAGTTGCTGCGTTGACCGTCGGGACGTTGCAACTCCACCTCCCGTCAGGATTTATTATGGAGTTGAATAATTGTTATTTTGTTCCTAGTTTAAGTCGAAACATTTTGTCTCCTTCATGCTTGATGAAGGATGGTTATTCATTTGCGAGTGAAAACAATGGTTGTGTGATCTCTAAGAATAATATGTTTATGGCTTTTGCACCCATTGTGAATGGATTATTTGTTTTAAATCTTGATGGTTCACCTGTCTGTAATGTAAGTGCTAAAAGGCCTCGGCCTAATGATTTGAGTCCTACCTACTTGTGGCATTGTCGTTTGGGTCATATAAGTGAAAAGCGCATGAAGAAGCTCCATTCTGATGGACTTCTAACTTTGTTTGATTTTGAATCATACGAGACATGTGAGGCTTGCTTGCTAGGCAAGATGACCAAGACACCTTTCACAGGATTTCCTGAGAGAGCAGTAGACTTGTTGGAACTCGTACATAGTGATGTATGCGGACCAATGAGCACGACGGCTAGAGGAGGATTCCAATACTTCATAACTTTCACTAATGATTTTAGTCGATATGGCTATGTCTACTTGATGAGGCACAAGTCTGAAACCTTTGAAAAGTTCAAGGAATTTCAGAATGAAGTTGAAAATCAGCGTGGCAAGAAAATTAAGGCCTTACGATCTGATCGTGGAGGCGAGTATTTGAGCCACGAGTTTAGCAATCATCTAAAGAATTGCGGACTTGTTCCACAACTTACGCCGCCTGGAACACCTCAGAGAAACGGTGTGTCCGAGCGACGTAATCGAACTTTGTTAAACATGGTTCGATCAATGATGAGCCAGTCGGACCTACCATTGTCATTTTGGGGATACGCTCTAGAAACAGCAGCTTTCACACTTAATAGGGTACCATCTAAATCCGTAGTTAAGACACCATATGAGATATGGACTGGAAAGGTTCCTAGTTTGTCTTTTCTAAAGATTTGGGGATGTGAAGTGTTTGTCAAGCGACTTCAGTCGGACAAGATCACACCCAAGTCGGATAAGTGCATTTTCGTGGGATATCCAAAGGAAACTTTGGGATATTATTTCTACAACCGATCAGAAGGCAAAGTGTTTGTCGCTCGGAACAGGGTTTTCCTAGAGAAAGAGTTTCTCAAAGGAGAAAAGAGTGGAAAGACAGTGCATCTTGAAGAAGTTCAAGATGAGCCGATCGGGCAAGAATCAATGAGTGATGCTAATGTAGCAGAACAAGTTGAGATACCCATGGCAAGAGAAGCATCGCCACAACCACGAAGGTCGGCAAGGCTCCACGAAATGTGGAAAATATTATTGTTGGACAATGATGAGCCTGCGACATATGCAGAAGCAATGATGGACCCAGACTCCAAAAAATGGCAGAGTGCCATGCAATCCAAAATAGAGTCCATGGGAGACAATCAAGTTTGGAACTTGGTTGACCCGCCTGATGGTGTTAAAGCCATAGAGTGCAAGTGGATCTATAAGAAGAAAAAAGGACATGGATGAAAATGTTCACATCTATAAAGCACGACTTGTTGCAAAAGGTTTTCAACAAGTTCAAGGAGCTGACTACGACCAGACCTTCTCGCCCGTAGTGATGCTTAAGTCCATTCGGATTATTCTAGCTACAACTGCATATTTCAATTATGAGATATGGCAGATGGATGTCAAGACAGCTTTCCTGAATGGAAACCTAGCTGAGGACGTGTATATGATACAGCCCGAGGGTTTTGTCGATCCGAAAAATGCTGGAAAGGTATGCAAGCTTCAAAGATCCATTTATGGATTGAAGCAAGCATCTAGGAGTTGGAACATTCGTTTTGATGAAGTGGTCAAAGGGTTTGACTTCACCAAGAACGAAGAAGAGTCTTGTGTTTACAAGAAGGTTAGTGGGAGCTTTGTAGTATTTCTAATCTTATATGTGGATGACATATTACTGATTGGAAATAACATTCCTATGCTTGAGTCCGTAAAGACTTCACTGAAAAATAGTTTTTCGATGAAGGACTTAGGGGAAGCGGCATATATTCTGGGCATTAAGATCTATAGAGATAGATCGAGAAGGCTTATAGGTTTAAGCCAAGATACTTACATTGACAAAGTGTTGAAGCGGTTCAGCATGGAAGAGGCAAAGAAAGGGTTCTTGCCTATGTCACATGGCATACATCTCAGCAAGACTCAGTGTCCTTCGACTGCTGATGAGCGGGATCGCATGAGTAGAGTGCCATATGCCTCGGCTATTGGATCTATCATGTATGCAATGATAAGTACTCGCCCAGATGTTTCATATGCGCTAAGTATGATGAGCAGACACCAATCTGATCCAGGTGAGAGTCACTGGACAGAGGCAAAAAACATTCTTAAGTACTTGAGAAGGACTAAAGATATGTTCCTCGTCTATGGAGGTGAGGAGGAGCTCGTTGTAACAGGTTACACCGATGCTTGTTTCCAAACCGACAGAGATGATTCAAAGTCACAATCAGGATTTGTGTTCACGCTAAATGGTGGTGCTGTTAGTTGGAAGAGTTCTAAGCAGGAGACGGTGGCTGATTCTACGACAAAAGCCGAGTACATCGCGGCTTCAGAAGCCGCGAAGGAAGGTGTTTGGATAAGGAATTTCCTCATTGAGCTTGGTGTGTTCCCGAATGCGTCCAGCCCATTGAATCTCTACTGTGATAACAATGGGGCAATTAAGCAAGCAAAGGAGCCAAGGAACCACCAGAAGAACAAACACGTAATGCGGTGATTTCATCTCATTCGAGACTTCGTTAACCGGGGTGAGATCAAGATATACAAAATACACACGGATCTGAACATTTCTGATCCGTTGACAAAACCACTCCCGCAGGCTAAGCATGATGCGCATGTAAGAGCTATGGGTATTAGGTACCTTCTAGATTGACTCTAGTGCAAGTAGGAGACTATTGGAGGTATGCCCTAGAGGCAATCATAGAGATGATGATATTCCATTTGTATCCATGATTTGTATATTGTGTTCATTGAATATCCATTAAAGGCTACTTGAATTGATTTGCAATTATGTGAATTGTATGTGAAACTCTTTACTTGTATGGTTATTCTAAAGTTGTCCCTAGTCGGAGTTCATGTGAGAAGACACATGAATATTAGACTAGCACATGTATTAGTTGATGACTATGTTTCACAAGTCATGAACATGGAGATGTTGAACTAATAATGTGGACACATGTGGAGACATGTGCTAGGACTGACCCAACAGGAGAAGTAGTTCTCTCTTTAAACAACATATACGCTTTGTCCTTAGACCTGAGATTATCGCATGTATTCTAGATGTGGATCGACCTACTTAGGGGCTATCAAACGCTACGCCGTAACAGGGTAGTTATAAAGGTAGCTTTCAGGTTTGTCAAGAAGCATGCTATGAGACATGGTCAATCAAGATGGGATTTTCCCCTCTCTGATTGAGAGTGATATCTCTGGGCCCCTCGAGTGATCAGATCCGAAAATGCATGGCCATGCTATGTACGGTTAAGAGTTAACCCACAAAGGGCTTCCGAATCACAGGATCGAGAAAGAGTGGTCGGCTTGAAGCTAGACCAAATATCGTGAGGCAAAGGGAATAGCATGTATATTATGTTGTGATGGTTCGTCTGATATGATCTTCGTGTGCGTATAGGAGTTGGCACGTCTTGCTAGAGGCCGCTACCGACTATTGGGCCGAGTAGGAGTACTCGGGCCATATCTATACGTATCCGAACCCATAGGGTCACACACTTAAGGGGCTGGAAGCCCAATTCGGATCTTATCCGAGTTGGATTAGGTTTAGAAGTACTAATGGGCCTCGGACCCAGAGGCCCGTTAGGAACCTCTATAAATAGAGGGGTGGGGGCGCCCAAGGGTTCACACTTTTTTTGGCAAAACACATCTGCCACGCCTCCCACGCCCTCGCCTGTTGCAACTCGCGGATCTAGGAGTCCGGTTTGCGACGCTTCCTCCCTGCACGTGTGGATACCTTGGAGGTGTTGCGCCTGCAGCACTTGGATGAGCCGCCGACGAGCCGCGGCATGAGGGCGATCTTGCTGCACGTGGACGAGCTGCTGAGGAGCTGCTGGACGTTGACGTGATCGACTACGTACGACTACGTTGATCGACTACGTACGACTACGTTGATCGCCTTCACTGCATCGACGCAAATCTACATCTTCCGCACCAGTAGTGCGTCGAGTGGTAATCCCGTGATCCTTATACGGTAGCTCTTCCTGGTTTTACGTGGTAGAAATTTTGATTTGCGCTTGTGTAACCTACCTCGTATCCCAACATGAACATGGCGGAAGTCGCACACGTTTCTTCTCGGTGACAGATGACCGAGTACTGGGCGCCGCAGGCGCTGTCTTCTCGCCAAGACCTACAAAACCAAAGTCAAGACTCCAATACTACTCAAACGAATACAAACAGAAGGGACAACGCCCACCACTGGCGATCACATTGGATAGCAAGGTACCGGTAACGAGTACTGACGACACCTCTTTTGCTGCACCCGCTACTCCAGCAGGCAACCCCAGGACCGCCTGATCAGCAATAGGCGGCAGGGCAGCCGATGGAGTTGGCACGGTTAACTCGGGGGCTACCCCAGTGTCTGTTGATGGTACCCTCTTCGGCACCATGTCAATAGCCACATCATCGACTTCTGGGTCGGTTTCGGCCATTTCTTCAGAAACAGCCTCATCTTCAACAAGCGCCGTATACACAGCCTTCATGAACCAAGACAAGATTCACTACATCAATAACAAATTCAAATCCATCATTAATAGACAGGTTACCGACTACATACCTTGGTACCCCGGGACCTCTCAGGAGTTGAAGCAGACTTAGCCGTAGACATCTTGCGGACTACTCTGCGTCTTTTAACAGGTGGAGACGGCTCGCTCTCAGCCTCCTCAGCGACAGCTTCCGATTCTTCTTCCGACTACGCCAAGTAGCCGGCAAGAACTCGGGACTTCACAGCAACAAAATTGGTATCAGCAACAAGAATCACAAGTCAAAAGCAACAAGTCGGGGGCAAACGACATACCACTTCTAGCTCGTACCAGGCGTCATATTGGCGAAGGGCTGCAGGGATTACTGGTACTCCCTGATAGTTCCTAAAAAACTTAGCCAGCAGCGCCTCTACGTCATCATCCGATATGTCCTCCTCGGACATACGCGACGGATCCTTCAGACCTACGTACTCACTTCCCGAGTGAGCACGTTGTTGGAGTGGCTGAACCCTTCTCTTCAGGAAGCTGGCCGCCACGTTGATCCCAGTCAAACCGAGTGCCTTCAACTCGATGATCTGCTGCATCAGGTGATCGAGCTCAGGGGTATCCTCGGGCTCGCTCACCCAGTTCTCTGCATGCTTGGACGCGTGACCGGTCACCACAGGCAAGCAAGGTTCATGGTTCCCGATGTAAAACCATGTTTTCTTCCACTCCCCATGGGAGTCGGTCAGAGTATACTCAATATATGCGCCCGAGTTCCTAAGCTGAAACCCGGCGCCTCCAAAGACTTCCGTCCGCTGAGCACTCGGCTGAGGCTTACAACAGAACAGCTTCCTAAACAACTCAAGACTTGGAGGTACTCCCAGGTATACTTCGCACAGATGAAAAAAAATAGACATGTGCAGTATACCATTGGGATTCAAGTGGACAAGTTGGAGTTTATAGTACTCAAGAATACCTCTGAAGAAGTTGGAGGTGGGCACCGCTAATCCCCTTTCCACAAAATGCGCAAGCATCACTATCTCGGCAGGATGTTCCTCAAATTGCCACGCATTGGGAAATGCGGGGCGCCACTCAAGAATCTCCTTCGGCTGAAGGAGCTTTGCATCAACTAACGCTTGGACAGCTTCCTCCTTCATCACCGAGTGTTGCAAGTCACCCCAGGCGGCGGCGGTGCAGTTTGGTTCATCGGCCCAACCTTCGGGGCCGGCAGCACCAACTCCTTCCCCTTCTTGGATTTGACTTTGCCCGTCACCGGAGCCTTGCCCTGGATCTTCTCGGGTTTCTTGCCCATCTTCTTGGTGCGCATTCGAC
The DNA here is from genome assembly GCF_000263155.2 of Setaria italica. Classification (NCBI taxonomy): domain Eukaryota; kingdom Viridiplantae; phylum Streptophyta; class Magnoliopsida; order Poales; family Poaceae; genus Setaria; species Setaria italica. Next base: position 5,931,622 of record NC_028456.1, on the reverse strand, counting down.
AGACTCAACCTCAAGTTAAGAGGGGGCTCACACTCGGATCTCTCTCAAAAATCGGCAATGGCGGAGGTGGCAACACTGGCGATGGCCAAACATCGGGCGGAGGCGCAGTGGGCGAAGGAAAACGAGATCTGATTACCGTACGGCGTAACAGCAACCGAAAGGAGGCCTTCTAGTTTTATCTCCGCCGGATCCGGTTTTCCACACGTCAGTTGCGCAACGGAAAGATTAATTGCGTATCAACGGACTGCTGACCACTTCAACGACAGAAATTGCCGAAGTGCTCGGGGGCTACGGGTACCGTACCCGTTGGTCAGTTTTTTCTTTTCAAGATCTCCAAGGGTAAAATGGACAAAAGCTGGTTTGACCCTAAGCCTGACTCTTCGACTCAACCTAAGGCTCGGGGGCTACTCCATATGGAGTGCAATTGACATCGCACTACCATATAAAACTACTCGGGGACGAAAACAACTCGAAGCTGCAAAAAAGAGTACCTTCCAGCCACGCGACAGTACTCGAGCACTTCAGTCTGCAAAACTACTCGGGTAGTGCCCGCAGTGCCCGACTATGGTGCACGACTACAAAGTACTCGGGGGCTTGTCGGGCGTACTCCCCAGGCCCACGAGTAGGCCTTGGACGGCCCACTAAGGGACGTACTCGGACAAGATCAGAACAAGGATAGGCATATCCTTCTCGGACTAGTCTTGTATGTTTACGGAAAACTACTCGGGCCAATACCGAGTAGGACTCTGTAATAGTACCCGACTAGGACTCAGACTTGTAACCCTGCCCTCCCGTGTATATAAGGCCGGGCAGGGACCTCCCTCAAGAGAACTCTAGTTCATCAAATACAAACCAACACACAGGACGTAGGGTATTACGTGATCTAGTGGCCCAAACCTGTCTAAATCATGTTCCTTGCGTCACCATTGATTCCTTGATTCTCGACGACCCTTACCGCATACCCTAGGCGGGTTGCCGGTCTAAAACACCGACAGTTTATCCCCCAGAGATACCATTGTCTGGTCCAGCCCAAGGATTGGTAATAACGTCAACGTCACATGGTAGATTCGTACATTGGCCAGGTTTGAGACCATCTCTTCTTGCTCGCGACTATGACTCGCGCCTTGTCGCTGATATAGACAACCTCCCATATCAAGAGGGTGTCCCACTCACTTCCAACCGCGAGGAAAGTTCCACAGAGATTGCAATGTCAAGTTCCGGAAGTTACTACCCGGATAGGGAAGTCCTTGTTATTACTCAAAATAACAACCCGGGTACTAGCCAGAACAGAACCCCTAGGCGATTAGCACAACTCGACAACATCTCAGAAGACGAGTCTATAGCTGACGCCCCACAAAATGAAACCTCTGATCAAAGAAACCAAAGAAGGATGCGCAACGCTACTCGGGCTGAGCGATGGCAGTCGATGGCTACAAATATTCCCATCACAAACCTCGAAAGAGCTTTCGACGCAGTTCAGGCTCAAGAGCACAATACCCCACTTGCGGCAATCGCCTCTATCAATCTTTTAACAACGTTGATGCCTCAAGACAGGGACAACGAAGCCACAGCTCAGCTCGTGCAGCGCGGCAACGGACTAACCGCACAACTCGCGGAGCAAGCCTACAAGCTACTTGACAAAGAATCACAAATTCCGTCTGTTCCTCGCATCACAGCTCACCAAGAAGGCAGCAGGGGTGCTGCAGCCAACAACAACGATGCTCCAAGAAATGACAATGAAGTCGTCAACCAGCCTCGGCAACACAGCCAAGGCCCAAGCAAACACAAGGCCCCAGCATGCCATAAGGATGTTGGAGAGGCCAGCTGCACCAACTCGGTAAAAAGTATTCGCCCTACTCGGAAGAACCACGAAGTGTCAAACTTCAGTGATCTATGAGAAATCCTCAAGAGTCGGCGCAAGCGAGAAGTTGACAACTACAACCACTTTCCTGCTTTCACAAATCGGGTAATGAAGACAAGACTACATGACAAGTTCAAGCCAACACGAATCACCAAGTACGATGGCAAACAATACCCTATTCAATGGCTACGATGCTACTCCTTGGCAGTTCAGGCAGCCGGAGGCAATAATGACACCAAAGTCATCCACTTCCCCATTTGCATGGAATCCCGCACCATTGACATGGCTAGAGTCACTCAAACCCAAGTCTATTGACTCTTGGGCAGATTTGACAAAAGGTTTCACCAACAACTACGCCGGCTCCATGGCTAGACCAGGCAACAAGATCGAATTAAGTCAAATTAAGCAAAAAGAAGGTGAAACCTTACGCGACTATTTGCGACGGTTCTTCAAAAAGAAGGCAACCATAGTTGACATTTCAGAAACAGACGTCATCGAGTGTTTCCAGAACGGACTCTATGATCGACGAACATACCAACACTTCGGTCGACGACGGCTAGCTAATGTCAAAGACCTTAAAGTTATGGTGCAACAGCGGGCAGATAAAGAAGACAAAGAGCAAGAATGGTTCGGCTCCCACCGCAACCGTGGTCATGACAACAACAACAACAATGACCAGGATAGAACTCGACACAATGATACTCGAAACAACTTCTTGAGTAATCACAATCGCAAAAGGAAGCCCGACAACACTGTTGCTGCCATGACCAACTCTGGGAAAAAGGGATCCCGCAAAAACGATGAAGGGCCGACCTTCACCGAACTACTCAAAAAGCAGTGCCCATGGCACCCGACTAGCAAACACTCGGCAATAGACTGCTACAGCATGCACCGAGTAATGCAAGATTTACCCGCACCACCACCCGTGAGGAGCACACCAAGAAAAAGGATAAGGGCAAGAACAAAGTCCACAACGACAAAGAAGAAGAAGGCGACTTCCAGACCGCCTCCAAGACAGTTAACGTCATCTTTGGCGGAATCTCAGGCACCGCATCCAAGCGAGCCAACAAACTCGTACTCAGGGAGATCATGGCCATTGAACCAACAGATCCAACACCGCTAAAGTGGTCAGAAGTGCCCATATCCTTCAGCAGAAAGGACCAATGGACCAAGTTCTCAGAACCAGGCCGGTTCCCCCTAGTACTCGATCCCGTTGTGGCAGGCTCAAAGCTAACCAAAGTCCTCATCGACGGTGGAAGTGGACTCAATGTCATTTTTGCCAAAACATTGAGGAAGATGTGCCTCGATGTCACTGAAATGCTTACTCCAACAGATTCACCCTTCTACAGCATCGTACTTGGAAACGCAGCTATACCACTAGGACAAGTCGTCCTCCCATTTACCTTTGGAACTAAGGAACACTACTGTACCGAGTACATCAGATTTGAAGTCATGGGCTTCGAGACATCTTACCACACCATACTCGGAAGGCCAACACTCACCAAGTTCATGGTCATACCACACTATGTTTACTTGGTACTCAAGATGCCAGGCCCTAAGGGAGAACTAACGCTACGAGGAGATCTACGGCGATCCTACGAATGCGACACTAAAGCTGTGGAAATCGCTGCGACTTCTCAAGCACCTAGCCCCATGCAACAAGTCTTTACAGCTTCAAAGAAGCTCTATCCAAATGAACTCGAGATCCCAGAAAACAAGTCGGGGTCTACAAAGATGAAACCCACAAGCAACCAAGACTTCAAGCCAGTCGACCTCTAGACGAGCGACTCCTCCAAGACAACCCTAATCGAAACAGGGCTAGATCCTAAATAGGAATCCGCACTCATCAGTTTCCTTCGGGCTAATCACGATATCTTCGTTTGGAAACCAGCTGACATGCCAGGTGTGCCCAAGGAACTGATCGAGCACTCTCTTAATGTTGATCCCAAAGCCACTCCAAAATGGCAGCGACTTCGCAGATTCGCTCAAGACAGACGAGAAGCAATAAAAAAAGAGCTAGCTAAGCTACTCGCCGCAGGGTTCATCAAAGAAGTCTTTCACCCTGACTGGCTTGCCAACCCCGTGCTCGTTCGTAAGAAAAACAACGAGTGGAGAATGTGTGTCGACTACACCGACCTCAACAAGCACTGTCCAAATGATCCTTTCGAACTACCCAGGATCGATCAAGTGGTTGACTCCACCGTTGGGAGCGCTTTACTATGCTTTCTCGACTGCTACTCCGGCTATCATCAGATAAGCCTCAAGGAAGAAGATCAAGCCAAAACAGCTTTCATCACACCTTTCAGAGTTTTTTGCTACAAAACAATATCCTTCGGACTAAAGAATGCAGGGGCAACCTATCAACGAGCTATACAGATGTGCTTCGAAAAGCAGCTTCACCGCAATGTCAAAGCTTATGCCGACGATATAGTCATCAAAACAAGAAACTAGGAGGAACTCATCGCTGATCTGGAGGAAACTTTTTCTAGTCTACGAGCTTTCCGATGGAAACTCAATCCTATTAAGTGCATCTTCGGAATACCTTCTAGCAAGTTACTTGGGTTCATCATTAGCCATCGCGGCATTGAGGCCAACCCGGAAAAAATATCTGCCATCACAAACATGCAAGCACTAGCTGGCATCAAGGATGTGCAGAAACTCACAAGCTGCATGGCCGCTCTCAATCGGTTCATCTCGAGACTTGGAGAACGGGGACTACCCTTCTTTTAAGCTTATCAAATGCCAGGACAAGTTCAAATGGACAGAAGAGGCAGACAAGGCACTAACGCAACTCAAAGACTTTCTGTCAAAGCCTCCTATACTCACTGCTCCATCTCCAAATGAGGACTTGCTCCTATACATATCAACTACTACTCATGTCACCAGCACGGCAATAGTAGTTGAACGGTCTGAACCGGGCCACGCTTACAAGGTCCAACGACCTGTCTACTTCGTCAGCGAAGTACTCTCGGACTCCAAAACTCGGTATTCACCGATACAAAAGCTCTTATACGCAATCCTGCTCACCTCCCAGAAACTGTGCCATTATTTCCAAGAGCGCAACATCACAATCATCTTTGACTTCCCGCTCGGCGAAATTCTTCACAACAGAGATGCCACGGGTAGAATCTCCAAATGGGCAATTGAACTCGGAGCTCTCACCTTGGACTTCAAGCCAAGAACAGCTATCAAATCCGAAGCTTTGGTCGACTTCGTGGCTGAATGGACCGAAAATCAAGTACCAACACCAGTCGAGCGGCCGGAGCACTAGGTGATGTACTTCGACGGGTCCCTCAAACTCGAAGGGGCCGGTGCAGGCGTACTCATCATCTCCCCAAAGGGAGACTAGCTCAAATATGTACTGCAAATCTTCTGGGAGGTATCAAACAACAAAGCTGAGTATGAAGCACTGCTACACGGCCTCCGCCTTGCAATCTCCCTTAGCATCAAAAGACTACTGGTGTACGACGACTCACTAGTCGTTATAAACCAATTCAATGACGAGTGGGACCGGAACAAGGATAATATGGACGCTTACTGCAAAGAAGTCCGCAAACTGGAAAACAAGTTCTCAGGCTTGGAATTTCATCACATCGTCCGAGACAACAACGTAGCCGCCGATGTCTTATCAAAAATGGGCTCAACTCGTGCAGAGGTTCCAGCAGGAATTTTCGTACACGAACTGCACAAGCCGTCCATACCTGAACAAGTTACACTGCCAGTGGTCCAGACCACTGACGCCACTCGAGAAATCATGATGATAGAAGTTGACTGGAGGACACCCTTCATCGACTACATCAAAGATCACAAGCTACCATCTGACAAAAATCAGGTTGAACAAATCTCCGGCGAGTAAAAAATTACGTTCTAGTCGGAGACAAGCTCTATAGGAAAAGTGCATCCTCAGGGGTACTCATGAAGTTTGTTACCTAGGAAGACGGCCAAGAAATCTTAGAACAAATTCACAAAGGAATCTGTGGCAACCATGCCTCTTCGCGGACAATAGTTGGCAAGGCTTTTAGAGCAGGCTTCTACTGGCCAATGGCTCTGGCCGACGCTAAACAACTAGTTCAGAAGTGCAAAGGTTGTCAATTCTTTACCAAACAACAGCATGTACCGGCCTACAAGCTAGTCACAATACCTCCAACATGGCCGTTCGTCTGCTGGGGGCTTGACATGATAGGGCCATTACCAACCGCGCTAGGAGGATTCAACCGAGTACTCGTGGCAATCGACAAATTCACCAAGTGGATTGAGATCAAACCAGTCAGTTGCCCCAAGGTAGACCGAGTCCTCGACTTCTTGGATGAAATCGTACACCGTTATGGCTTTCCTAACAGGATCATCACTGACCTAGGGTCAAACTTCAATAATCATGACTTCTGGGAATATTGCAAGAATAGTGGAATCAATGTCCGCTATGTCTTGGTCGCTCACCCACGAGCCAATGGACAAGTCGAGCGTGCCAATGGCATGATACTTGACACCCTCAAGAAAAGACTACACTACGTCAGCAACACCAAAGGCGGCAAATGGCTCAAGGAGTTACCCAATGCTCTATGGGGACTACGAACCCAACCATGCAAGACTGCTGGGCTCTCACCCTATTTCCTCATGTATGGCTCAGAAGCCATATTACCCACCGACATCATGTGGCAATCACCCTCAGTTGAACAATACGACGACGAACTGGCAGAAGAAACAAGGCAAACAGATCTAGAAGAAGCAAGATGTGCAGCGCTAGTGCAATCTGCCATGTACCTTGACGGGTTAAGGCATTACCACGACCGCAATGTCAAGGAATGATCTTTCAACTTAGGCAATATGGTCCTCAAGCGAATCCAAGACATGACAGGGTTGCATAAACTCAACTCACCCTAGGAGGGTCCTTACATCATATCAAAGGTTATGGGACCCGGATCTTACAGACTGCAAGAGCTTTTTGGAGAACAAGTACCAAACTCTTGGAATATAGAACACCTTTGTCGCTACTACCCGTAGCAGCACCCGAGTAATTGCATCAAAGCAAAAACTCGTGTCAACTACTCGAGCCCAAAGCTCGACTACCAACTACAAGATATACTACTCTTGACTCAAGACTATCAACTCAACAAGCATTACTGCCCTAGTACAAAGTTTCAGTGGAGTAATTCTTTACTCAGGACTGAAGATACATCAGCAAGTTACATACGAGTAAAAGTACTTGAAACACAGAAGGACTACAAGCAACTGCCTACTGGCGGGCAACATTTAAGCCTCAGGATTCCACAATACCACAAGGCCACTCAGGTCTGCCGACTACAATGGGGAGGGCCTACACGCAAGGAAGCGGCGCAAAACGCAGCCATATCTAGGTCCTCTACCCAAGGCGACGCCAAGAACTCCTGCACCGCCGTTGCCTTGACAACGGCAACGATGAATCCCGCGTGTCGCGCCAAGAGGGAACCAAGGCTGCTCTTTTGCTACCCTTGCCAAGCCAACCCACTCTACGGCCACACCTCCACCTCTAAGAGAGCGGGATAAAGACCACGGCACTCATCACCTATCCCTCGCGAGTTCCAGCGCGTACTCCACTGGATCACGAGCTGCAAGATGAGGCACGCGATGAAACCTTCTACGAGGATTCTTCTAGCATCGCGGCTATCCCTACGAGCGCTGGAGTCTGTGGAGGGAAGGTGGTCTCAATCTATGAGGAATCTTCTAGCACCGGTGTACTCTCTGAAGGCTCTCTACACTCAAACAACAGCAACCGCAGGCAATCCATTGCTACTCAAAAACCTTATTCAGGTCGACCTCCAGGGGGATCTATTTATAGCCAAGCGCTACAACTACCACCCACCCAGGAGTTACTATGCACCCATGATCAATGAGTCTGATGACCTCTAACTCTGCCCACATGAAAGCATTCATGCTACGAAAGGACAAAAGAGAACAGTACACCCGTGCATCCCCAAAAAGCAGAGTACTCGACAACATCACGACTACTCAACACTCAAAACTACTTTATTTCCTCGGGGGCTTGGAGAAGGCCGACCCTCTACTTAAGGGTCGGGCGATACGAAGCCTTGTGACAACGGGTCGGGCGCATTCGATCCTGGGCCAAGGGTCAGGCGAGGCGGAGTTCCATCCTCAAAGGGTCGGGTGCATCCAACCTTGGGACCAAAGGGTCGGGCGAGGCAGAGTTCCTCCCTCAAAGGGTCGGGCTTAGCCGACCCTGGGACCTCGGGTCGGGCGAGACGGACTAAACTACTCTTCCCCCACATCAAGACAACTACTTCAAGCAACAAAAGAAAGAACCAGCATTCATTTCCCAAAGTATCGCTCAAGGTACTCAAAAAAACTACAAGAGTACACAAAAGTTCAAGGCTCCTCTTGAGAGACAAATTCAAACATCTTGGACGCGATTGGCTCCGCCTCCTCGAGGTACTGCGCATATGCTTCTTCTGTGCAGTTGCGAGCCACGCCGTCACCAGCCGCCGACAAATCTGCCCTCGGGTAGTATGACTTCATCACAGCAAGGACTTGTTTGCAAACAGCCTTGCAGAGACCTACCACTTTACCCGGGGGAGCCTTCGACTAGCGATTGGGGTCCTGCGTCCTCTTCCACGGGGGCAATTGCGTTCACCAGATCTTGAGCTGCCACAGACAACTCTTGGAGTTTGCCCCGAAGTCTTCCTATGGTCTGGACATGATCTCTACATGCCACCATGGCCATAGCAAGCATCACCCCGTTCTGAATCTTCCTATCGCGCTGATGCTCGCAAGCAGCCTGTGCTTCTGTCAGCGCAGCCCAAAGACGTTCAGCTTCATCCGCCACTCAATCGTGCACGTTTCTCCAGTCAAGGAGTTGGCTACTTGCAGTAGCCTCTTGCCTCTTGAGCTCTGCAAACACGGCCAAGTTTAAACACTAACTGACTACAGTCGGACATACTCGAAAGATACAAAGTGCTCACCTTGATACTTTTTGTTAAAAGACTTGTAGCGGCTCTCCAGCTTCTGCTGCAAGACTTCATGATCTGACCACTCCACAGCAAAAGATTTTGCTCCAGCCTCATGAACCCTCAAGGCTTCTATAAGTTGGGCACATTCCTGCTCCAATTGATGGCTTCGTTCCTGAAGGGTCCGAGTGTGCAAAGCAATGCGATCAGTCAAAGGCCTTAAAATTATTCAATCTGTGTGACAAAGCAAAGAAAATACACCTAGAAGTTGACTGGAGGACACCCTTCATCGACTACATCAAAGATCACAAGCTACCATCTGACAAAAATCAGGTTGAACAAATCTCCGGCGAGTAAAAAATTACGTTCTAGTCGGAGACAAGCTCTATAGGAAAAGTGCATCCTCAGGGGTACTCATGAAGTTTGTTACCTAGGAAGACGGCCAAGAAATCTTAGAACAAATTCACAAAGGAATCTGTGGCAACCATGCCTCTTCGCGGACAATAGTTGGCAAGGCTTTTAGAGCAGGCTTCTACTGGCCAATGGCTCTGGCCGACGCTAAACAACTAGTTCAGAAGTGCAAAGGTTGTCAATTCTTTACCAAACAACAGCATGTACCGGCCTACAAGCTAGTCACAATACCTCCAACATGGCCGTTCGTCTGCTGGGGGCTTGACATGATAGGGCCATTACCAACCGCGCTAGGAGGATTCAACCGAGTACTCGTGGCAATCGACAAATTCACCAAGTGGATTGAGATCAAACCAGTCAGTTGCCCCAAGGTAGACCGAGTCCTCGACTTCTTGGATGAAATCGTACACCGTTATGGCTTTCCTAACAGGATCATCACTGACCTAGGGTCAAACTTCAATAATCATGACTTCTGGGAATATTGCAAGAATAGTGGAATCAATGTCCGCTATGTCTTGGTCGCTCACCCACGAGCCAATGGACAAGTCGAGCGTGCCAATGGCATGATACTTGACACCCTCAAGAAAAGACTACACTACGTCAGCAACACCAAAGGCGGCAAATGGCTCAAGGAGTTACCCAATGCTCTATGGGGACTACGAACCCAACCATGCAAGACTGCTGGGCTCTCACCCTATTTCCTCATGTATGGCTCAGAAGCCATATTACCCACCGACATCATGTGGCAATCACCCTCAGTTGAACAATACGACGACGAACTGGCAGAAGAAACAAGGCAAACAGATCTAGAAGAAGCAAGATGTGCAGCGCTAGTGCAATCTGCCATGTACCTTGACGGGTTAAGGCATTACCACGACCGCAATGTCAAGGAATGATCTTTCAACTTAGGCAATATGGTCCTCAAGCGAATCCAAGACATGACAGGGTTGCATAAACTCAACTCACCCTAGGAGGGTCCTTACATCATATCAAAGGTTATGGGACCCGGATCTTACAGACTGCAAGAGCTTTTTGGAGAACAAGTACCAAACTCTTGGAATATAGAACACCTTTGTCGCTACTACCCGTAGCAGCACCCGAGTAATTGCATCAAAGCAAAAACTCGTGTCAACTACTCGAGCCCAAAGCTCGACTACCAACTACAAGATATACTACTCTTGACTCAAGACTATCAACTCAACAAGCATTACTGCCCTAGTACAAAGTTTCAGTGGAGTAATTCTTTACTCAGGACTGAAGATACATCAGCAAGTTACATACGAGTAAAAGTACTTGAAACACAGAAGGACTACAAGCAACTGCCTACTGGCGGGCAACATTTAAGCCTCAGGATTCCACAATACCACAAGGCCACTCAGGTCTGCCGACTACAATGGGGAGGGCCTACACGCAAGGAAGCGGCGCAAAACGCAGCCATATCTAGGTCCTCTACCCAAGGCGACGCCAAGAACTCCTGCACCGCCGTTGCCTTGACAACGGCAACGATGAATCCCGCGTGTCGCGCCAAGAGGGAACCAAGGCTGCTCTTTTGCTACCCTTGCCAAGCCAACCCACTCTACGGCCACACCTCCACCTCTAAGAGAGCGGGATAAAGACCACGGCACTCATCACCTATCCCTCGCGAGTTCCAGCGCGTACTCCACTGGATCACGAGCTGCAAGATGAGGCACGCGATGAAACCTTCTACGAGGATTCTTCTAGCATCGCGGCTATCCCTACGAGCGCTGGAGTCTGTGGAGGGAAGGTGGTCTCAATCTATGAGGAATCTTCTAGCACCGGTGTACTCTCTGAAGGCTCTCTACACTCAAACAACAGCAACCGCAGGCAATCCATTGCTACTCAAAAACCTTATTCAGGTCGACCTCCAGGGGGATCTATTTATAGCCAAGCGCTACAACTACCACCCACCCAGGAGTTACTATGCACCCATGATCAATGAGTCTGATGACCTCTAACTCTGCCCACATGAAAGCATTCATGCTACGAAAGGACAAAAGAGAACAGTACACCCGTGCATCCCCAAAAAGCAGAGTACTCGACAACATCACGACTACTCAACACTCAAAACTACTTTATTTCCTCGGGGGCTTGGAGAAGGCCGACCCTCTACTTAAGGGTCGGGCGATACGAAGCCTTGTGACAACGGGTCGGGCGCATTCGATCCTGGGCCAAGGGTCAGGCGAGGCGGAGTTCCATCCTCAAAGGGTCGGGTGCATCCAACCTTGGGACCAAAGGGTCGGGCGAGGCAGAGTTCCTCCCTCAAAGGGTCGGGCTTAGCCGACCCTGGGACCTCGGGTCGGGCGAGACGGACTAAACTACTCTTCCCCCACATCAAGACAACTACTTCAAGCAACAAAAGAAAGAACCAGCATTCATTTCCCAAAGTATCGCTCAAGGTACTCAAAAAAACTACAAGAGTACACAAAAGTTCAAGGCTCCTCTTGAGAGACAAATTCAAACATCTTGGACGCGATTGGCTCCGCCTCCTCGAGGTACTGCGCATATGCTTCTTCTGTGCAGTTGCGAGCCACGCCGTCACCAGCCGCCGACAAATCTGCCCTCGGGTAGTATGACTTCATCACAGCAAGGACTTGTTTGCAAACAGCCTTGCAGAGACCTACCACTTTACCCGGGGGAGCCTTCGACTAGCGATTGGGGTCCTGCGTCCTCTTCCACGGGGGCAATTGCGTTCACCAGATCTTGAGCTGCCACAGACAACTCTTGGAGTTTGCCCCGAAGTCTTCCTATGGTCTGGACATGATCTCTACATGCCACCATGGCCATAGCAAGCATCACCCCGTTCTGAATCTTCCTATCGCGCTGATGCTCGCAAGCAGCCTGTGCTTCTGTCAGCGCAGCCCAAAGACGTTCAGCTTCATCCGCCACTCAATCGTGCACGTTTCTCCAGTCAAGGAGTTGGCTACTTGCAGTAGCCTCTTGCCTCTTGAGCTCTGCAAACACGGCCAAGTTTAAACACTAACTGACTACAGTCGGACATACTCGAAAGATACAAAGTACTCACCTTGATACTTTTTGTTAAAAGACTTGTAGCGGCTCTCCAGCTTCTGCTGCAAGACTTCATGATCTGACCACTCCACAGCAAAAGATTTTGCTCCAGCCTCATGAACCCTCAAGGCTTCTATAAGTTGGGCACATTCCTGCTCCAATTGATGGCTTCGTTCCTGAAGGGTCCGAGTGTGCAAAGCAATGCGATCAGTCAAAGGCCTTAAAATTATTCAATCTGTGTGACAAAGCAAAGAAAATACACCTAGAAGCTCCGAGACACATCAACAGCTCTCTGGAACTCTAACTCAGACAGAAGGCTGAGTACTGGACTTTGAGTATTCTTCGCAAGATGAGGAGTTGCACCCAAAGCAGCGCCTAAAAAAAACAAATTGTCATCAGTCACCTGAATGCTATGACTACAATACCAGGACTACGTATACATACCTGGGGCAGTTGATCCTTTGGATTTTTCTACATCCACTACAGCCAGAGCTTCGCCAGTAGATGTCGAGAAAGAAGCTTTTCCAGAACCTAAAGCAGCGGAGGGAACCGCCACCAAAAAAATCACTTCTTGAAGCATAGACATGGTAGCTCCAAGGCGACCAGCGTCAACTTCGGGTACTTCCTTGACAATAAAATCCTCCAAGGGAGCAGATAAAGTAGTCGGGGGATACGACTCTATTCTTGTCTCCACAGGGATAGTTTCCTCCGCATCCCTATATCAAAACAGTCATTATACAACTTCAAGACGACTCGACGATACACACCAAGGACAAACAAACTCACTCAGTTGAGCGTGGCGGAAACCGCACACGTTTCTTCTCAGCAACATGTGGCCGAGTACTCAGCGCCATAGGAGTAGTTGCTGGCGCCGTCTTCTCGCCAAGACTTGGGAAACACAGAGTCAAGACCACAATACAATTCAGACTAACACAGCTAGTCACAAAAGAAAGCTTACCACTAGCAATTACATTGGACAATAAAGAGCCAGTAACAACTACTAGCGACACTTTCTCCGCTACTCCAGCAGGCAATCCTAGGACTGCCTGGTCAGCAACCAGCAGAGCGGTAGCCGATGGAGCCTGTGCGGTCAGCTCGGGGGCTACTTCAGCATCCGCTGGTGGCACCTCCTCTGGCACCTTCTCAACAGACGCAATACCGACGCCTGGGTCAGTCACGACTACTTCTCCAGAAGCCGCCTCATCATCACCAAATGTTGCATCGACAACCTTCTGAACACCACAAAGTAAGATTGCAAGATCAAGTCTATCAGCTACAATTGAGTACACGGCTACATACCTTGGCACCATGAGATTTCTCAGGAGTTGAAGCAGACTTAGCCGCAGACATCTTGCGGACTACTCTGCGTTTCTTCACAGGAGGAGAGGGCTCATCCTCTGACTCCTCAACGACAGTTTCTTCTTGTTCCGACTCCGCCAAGTAGCCGGCAAGAACTCGGGATTGCAAAAAAAACAAGTCGATATTTAAAACAAATATCGCAAACATCAAAAAGTACAAGGACATACCACTTCTAGCTCATACCAGGCATCATACTGGCGAAGAGCTGCAGGGATTATCCCTGGTAGTTCCTGAAGAACTTGGCCAACAACACCTCCATATCATCGTCAGATATATCCTTATCGGACATACGCGATGGATCCTTAAAACCCATGTACTCACTCCCCGAGTGAGTCCGTTTCTGAAGCAGCTGAACTCTTCTCTTCAGAAAACTGGCCACCACGTTAATCCCAGTGAGACCAAGTGCTTTCAACTCAATAATCTGCTGCAACAAATGGTCAAGCTTTGAGGTATCTTCGGGTTCACTCACCCAGTTCTCTGCATGCTTCGGCACGTGACCAGTAACCACCGGCAAGCGAAGATCATGGTTCCCAATATAAAACCACATTTTCTTCCACTCCCCATGGGAGTCAGTCAAATTGTACTCAATATACGCGACCGAGTTCCTGAGTTGGAACTCGGCGCCTCCAAAGACCTCTGTCCTAAGTGCACTAGGCTGAGATTTACAGCGAAACAACTTCCTAAACAGCTCAAGGCTCGGAGGAACTCCCAAGTAAACTTCGTAGAGATGTACGAAAATTGACATATGCAGTACGCCATTGGGATTCAAGTGAACAAGTTGAAGCTTATAGTACTCGAGGATACCTCTGAAGAAGTCGGAGGTAGGCACGACCAACCCTCTCTCTACGAAGTGTGCAAGCATCACTGTCTCGTTGGGGTGTTGCTCGAACTGCCATGCATTCGCAAAAGCAGGGCACCACTCGAGTACCTCCTTCGTCTTCAGAAGCTTGGCATCAACTAGCGCCTGCACGGCCACCTCCTTCATCACTGACTGCTGCCATGTCGCTCTAGGCGACGGCGGCGCAGTCTGGTTCATCGGCCCCACCTTGGGCGCCGGCAGCACCAGTTCCTTCCCCTTCTTGGACTTCACCTTACCGCCGCTGGAGCCTTGCCTTGGATCTTCTCAGGTTTCTTGCCCATCTTCTTAGTGCGCATCCGCCGATTTCAACCTCAGCAAAATGCACTGACCCTCGGATCTCTCTCAAAGAACAGCAATGGTGGCGGCGACACTTGGCAATCGTGATGGCGGAGGAAAACAGGAACGGAAAAGTAGTAGAAGAAGAGAAACAGATCTGACTACAGTGGGGCGTAAACCTAACCAAAAGGGGGCCCTCCAGTTATATCCCCGTCACATCCAGATTCTAAGCGTTAGTTACGCAACGAGTGGATTTTAAGCAGATTAATTGCCTTAAACACCCAACGGCTACTCTTTTCAACGGGTTGTTGACCACTTCAACAAAAAAAATCACCCAAGTGCTTGGGGGCTGCGGCTACCGTACCCGATGGTCAGAATTTTCTTTTTCAGATTTCCAAGGGTAAAACAGTCAAAAAGCTGGATTGACCCTAAGCCTGACTCTTCGACTCAACCTAAGGCTCGGGGGCTACTCCATATGGAGTGCGATTGACATTACACTACCATATAAAAACTCTGGGGAATAGAAGCAACTCCAAGGAACTAGAAGAGTACCTTCCAGTCAAGCGATAGTACTCGAGCACTTTGGACACCAACCTCTTCGACAAAACTGCTCGGATGGTGCCCACAGTACTCGAGACTATGGCGCACGACTACAAAGTACTCGGGGGCTTGTCGGGCATGCATCCCAAGCCCACGAGTAGACCTTGGATGCCCCACTAAGGGACGTACTCGGGTATGATCAGGATAAGGGATAGGAGTATCCCACTCGGACTAGTCAAGTATGTGTATGGAAAACTACTCGGGCCATACCGAGTAGAACTCTGTAATAGTACTCGACTAGGACTCGGACTTGTAACCCTGCCCTCCCGTGCATATAAGGGCGGGCAAGGACCCCCCTCGAATAGAACAACTCTGGTTCATCCAAGATCAATACAAACCAATACACAGGACGTAGGGTATTACGCGATCTAGTGGCCCGAACCTGTCTAAATCGTGTTCCTTGCGTCACCATTGATTCCTTGATTCTCGACGATCCTTACCGCACAAAAGACCACCTAGGGTACCCCCTAGGCGGGTTGCCAGTCTAAAACACCGACATCACGCTCAATAGAAGAAGCCAACTCCGGTTGAGAAGAAGCAATTTTGAAAACACCAACATCAGAGTGACAAGAATTGCGAGAATCAAAAGACTTAGCACAAAGACTCTTGCATCTTGTGGTCAAAACCTAATTTTCATGTTTGAGGCGATGACAAGTACCACATGGAGCGTTTCTCAAATTATCCATCTCCTTTTCAATGCACTTAGCATATGTGGTACGAAGAGTTCATTTTCTTTCTCAAGGTTGGTACTTATCTCATTGTGCTCAACCAACTGGGCGCTTATATCATCGCGCATTTGCTTCAAAGCCAAAACTTCACTTTCGAATTCAATGCATGATGTGCAAATAAGACCGCATGAAGAAACATCATCATTCACATCTAGCAAAGCATCATGATTATGACAAGAAGTAAGGTGAGCATCATCATCAAGAACCAAAGAGCACATACTACAAGGCATAGACTTCATTTCACAAATTTCAGCCCTAGCATGCTCAAGTTGTTCAACACATGTGGTGTGAGTCAATTTTAATTCATTAATTTCAGCAGGCAAAGACTCACATGAAACACATGGTAAAGAAGCATTTGACTTCAACAAAGAGATTTCATCTCTAGCTTTATCAAGATCATTATTTAAAGCAACACATGAATTACATGGTAGAGAGGTATTAGATTTCAACATTTCATTTTTAGATTTTAAAGCATCATAATCAATTGAGAGCTCATCAAGTAATCTTGTACGAGATTCAAGTTGCTTGTCTCCAAGATATACATCTCTTTTTAGTTTCTCATTTTCAATGTGCAAAACATCACAAGATTTGTGTAGAAAAGGTAAGCTAGACTTGCATGAAGTTGAAGCATTCACATTATCAAGTCTAGACATGTCCACATTCTTCTTAAGCTCAGCAATCATCTCGCCATGAGCACAAAGGCGAGTGAACAAACAAGTTATATCTTGGGAGAGTTTACCTTTACTCATCCTATGAAGCTTGCATTGGAGATCATCTTCTTGAGGTATTTCATCCAACAAAAGACGCATCAATGCCATTGCTTCATCATCCTTGTTCAGTTCATCCCGCTTCTTTCTCCACTTGTAGTCATCCTTCGTTGCGACCACACCACCTAAGGATAAAAAACCAATAGAACAAGAGCTAGGTGCCATAGCTCAAAGCACCGGTTAGGATTAGCTGAAATCAAGCTCAAAACACAAAAACCAAATCTGCATGCAAAATCGCCCTTTCACTTGTCGCCCTGTGGATCACAAAGCCGATTAAGGTGGTATGATACTTAACCAAGCTCTGCTATGAATTGAAGGACCGGGAAGGTGACCAGAGGGAGGTGATGGGAGCCGATTCAAATTTTCTCAAAGAACCTTAGCTAAAGTCCCAAACCCATACACAAACCTCTCTTCTAGCAAGATCAAATCCACTTAGCTATGCACGAGCCAATGGACCTAGGAATGATGCTAGGAGCCAAAATTGAGATTAGCGGAAGCAAGATAGAGTCCAAACACGTGTCGGAAGAAGAACTTTTAAAACCAACACCACAGTTCATAAAAATCAGGACAAACCTTCGGAAACTTTTGGATTTTCGGAGATTTCTGGAAAAACCTTCGGAAACTTCTACAGGTCCGGAAATTTCCAAAATATTCCGAAATCCCAAAAACCAGCCTTTGTGAGGAGGGAAGAAAATCTGAAACTCGATCAAACCACCTCTAAAAATCACAAAATTTGAACCATAGACTCACAACAACATACTAAAGGTATTCCATGGATTAGTCATAAGATTCCATGGATTTAGAAAAGGGCACAATAAGGGAATTTTCGGGAAATCTCAAAAACCGAGGTGCTTGTGCATGGGTTTGCTAGGGGATAATCCTAGATGTTCTTGCACATGTCCTAGCACCAATTTGCTTCAAGAAAAACACCCCAAAACACTACCAATCGCGAGATCAAAAAATTCACCCAAAAATGCTCCAAAAATAGGGAAAAAATAAATTTCAGATCTTGAGAAGGAGAAGCAATTGAGAACAAAATTGATTCTTGGATTACTCCACCATGTCCGGTTACGAGCCAATCCTAAGCACAAACAAAGCTAGGATGGTAAAAAAGATCAAATCAAAGATCTCTCCTCTCTCTCCCTCTCTTCCTCTACCAAAGGCTCTCACAAACAAATAAGTAGACCACCACCAAAACCACCAATGGGATCGCTGCACCAAACAGCCCTCCTATACAAATATAGGCATTTGGCAAATGTCCAAAATGCCCTTACATTAAGCACACAACCCAAATACCCCCCGGGGGTAAAGTCGTCCAACTTTTTCTTCATTCATCGGACAGACCCAGCACCTTCACAACTTTGCTTTGCCTCGACGCATGCTTCACGATGCTGCCATGCGTCCTCTGACTCGACGCCGTCCGGACGCACCGAACTCGCCCCCGGTTTTAAGGCCTAAACCGGCAAACCTGCCTGCATGGTGGTTTTCAGGCCAAAACCACCCAAACCCTCTTCACACCCACCTGGCGTGACTCACCCCCGGTTTTGAGGTCAAACCTATCAAACCCTCTACACACCCTCCTGGCATGACTCACCCCTGATTTTGAGGTCAAACCGATCAAACCCTCTTGCACGCCTCGCAAGGCGTGACTCACCGATGTCTACGTGTGTCCAGCCTCCACCAAGTCTTTGACGCCTCCAAGTCTTTCACTTCCGGCTCCGAGGCCGCCTACTCGACTTACCTCCGTCTTGCTTGATTCGACCAACACCGTCTCCATCACTATCCGTGTACTCTTGCTCTTCCGTGCATCATGTGGATCGCCCGTGACTCCACCCGGACTCCTCAGGTCCCTTGGTCCAAGCCTACTCGTGTCCACCCTTCACAGTCCTAGTACATCGGCATGAACCTTTCACGCTTGACCTTCACCTCTTGCCGTCGACCGCCATGTCACATCTTACACCTGCACATAACAAGCCAAGAGACACAACACACAACATATTATTTACACAAACACCACAACACAATGCACACAACACAACACATCCGGTTAGCCGTTAGCATAATCATGCACATATGAAATATGGACTCAACCGGTAAAGCCTTAAATCATCTAGTCAATCACTCATCACAAATAGACCAAGGCACATCTCAACTTGGTCTCTCAAAATTAATCTCTAGTTTTATTCTCATGGTACTGGACCACCTGATTACTTGCAAACTTAATGCCCTGTATGTTGCAATTTGTGTTAATTTGTAGTTTCTAGTCACTGTATGATTGTGGCAATTCTAATGTTTTATTGTGGTATTTGAATTTTGTGTGCATGTTGCTTTAATGAATCTCTAGTTTATGCCCTGGACTACTGATTTACTTGTTTTGCAAACTTACTACTCTGCATGTTGCAATTTGTTTTCAGTTATGTGTTGGTAGTTACCAAATTTCTTTTGCCCCTATGTGTTTTTGATTATTTGTGGTTTTTGCAACTAATCTAGTTTGTTGTTTGCACTCCCTATCATGATTTTTTGCAAAACACACATTAACCCTTTTTTTATACAGAATAGTGCTTAGGATGGAGCCTGTGCGTTCGTCCCCTCGTCTCAAGATGAAACACAGGAGGAAAAACCTTAGGCTTCCTGATCCTCCACACCCCCTGCCAAGTGACAATGATGAAGATAATGATTTCGTTCCAAAACCATTGAAACAATCCCATCACCCGATGTGCACGCCACTAGAAAGATGCGGCATGGGGAGGCCAGTTCCAGTGTACATTACCCAGTAGATCTTGCTGAGGTCAAAAAAAATTTGATGTACTTTTTTTTTATTTTCTATTTGAATATTTTATATATGTTCAATAGTTGAATGATATTGCTTTTTTTTGCACAACCCGTAGGACACAAACATCAGTGATGATGTCGGAGAAGATAAGAAGATTAGGCCAGTCTCGCTTCGATGTTCTCCTTCCAAATTCGCAAAGCTTGTCGCAGCAACCGACAATGAAATTAAGGACAGACTACGCGGCATGGGCTTTGGTGGGTTGCTGGAGTTCAAGCCAACCATATTGGACAGGTCCTTGCTTACATGGCTCATGGACAAATTCAATCCAGATACTATGAAGCTAGAGCTCAGTAGTGGCAAAGAATTTGAAATCAACGAGCACAGTGTCTAGTGTGTCTTCCTGCTAAATAAAGTAGGAAATGACCCCCCATTCAAGGAACAAAAGGAAGCACTGTAGATGCGCAATGATGTGAGGCTTCAGTTATATGAACAACCAGGGATTAAGACACTACCGAAGTTAATTCAGGAGAAGCTGAAGGTTCGGACTCTAGCAGCAGATTTGGCAGTTAGGTCTTTTCTGAGGCATGCCTTTTGCACATTACTTTTTTCAAATACCGACAACTACATCAGGCTAGATGATGTGGTTTGGACTAAGGATCTTGATAGAATTGGTGGCATCAATTGGTGCAAAGAAGTTGTTGACAGCCCTGGTTAAGCTGTATAGGCTTGAAAAGAACACGAAGGGCTCCAACGCACTCATCGCTGGGCGTGGAATCTTCCATATCATGAGTTATCTAACCCTTCTCTTTTTTTTCTATCTCCATAATTGCAATTGGGTTACATACATAGGTGCAATCAGTTAGTTTTTTGCTTAGCTTTTTCCACATATGCAACTATCTCACAGAAATCATTGCAACTGGTGCAGAATTACAGTTGCAACCGGCCATGTTTTTACACTGCAATTATTTTTATTTTGTAGTTTGTTGCATATATGCAATCTACTAGTTTTTCTTTTATAGCTTCGCAACCCTACCCCAATCATAGTATTTTCTGGGGCAACTTCTGTTTTTTACAGTTGTAATTGGGTTCCTTACTTTTTTTTGTTTCTTTTTTAAATATAAATGCAGATGCTATATGTTGACTACCTCCAGCATAGGCTAGACATAGACCAGCCTAGATTACCTCGATGTTCTGTGCTGGACAACAGGATTATTGATAGAATAGCAGCAATGGATCACAGGGGAGATGTACCTTATGGAGCGATCGAGTACGGCAATCTTGAGGTGATTTTATTTTTTTTCATGTACATGTTTGTTTTT
The DNA here is from genome assembly GCF_000263155.2 of Setaria italica. NCBI lineage: Eukaryota > Viridiplantae > Streptophyta > Magnoliopsida > Poales > Poaceae > Setaria > Setaria italica. The sequence continues at coordinate 5,910,704 of NC_028456.1, read as the reverse complement.
GTGACTGCTTGGCGTTTGTATATTGCAACTTCCTTTTTGTATTTTTACAGTTGCAATTTGTTATTTTTCCACCCGCGCTCACTGTGCCTCTGTGTGTTTTTTATTGACTTCAATTGAGGAGTCTATCAAGCACCTACTATGCTCCCCCACCTGTTGCCGCCCCCATACCCGCCCCTGTGCCCGCACGTGCCTATGCCCCATCTGTTGCTACAGCTGCTGCTGGACCTTCTGCCCCTTCTAGCAACACCATGGATGCACTTGTTCTGTTCAATTATCCGAGTTTCTTCTCCACTTTTAGCCAAAGCCTATGTGAGTTAGTTGGAAGAAGCAAGGACAGTAAAGCTGAGAAGATTCTGAGGAGCTATGATGCCAGCACTGCCAAGGCTCAGTCAATGATGAGGAAGTCTCATGATCTGACAAGGGTGGCTGACGAGCTAATGTCAAAAGCCCACCATGAGTTTTACCTTGGCATTAAGAAACTCTTGAATGATGCTCGTGCTGCGAGGTTGGCAGCCAATTTCACACAGAGGAAGAAGGGGAAGAAGCATCGTGTTTCAAGAGTGCAGAGACGTCGAGAGCAGCATGGCGAAGCATCTGGTTTAGCACACACTTAAGGTGAACAGCACCCCTCAAGCCGACACACTGAAGCAGATGTTTCAATGGAAGACCAGCAAAACCAGGATTTAGAGGAATCCTTTAATCAACTTTTCAGGACACCCAACCCAGATCCCCATCATGATATCCCCAATACCCCAGTGCATGATGACAGTACTGAACAACAAAGTAAGGCTGATTTGCCATGCACCCAATTTTAATAAATTTGCATGCTTGTTTCTGTATCACAAATCTTTTTTCTTACACATTTTTTCACTTCTGTATTTTTTTGTTTTTTTCTAGCAGCACCACCTGCATTACGTGGGGAATCCCAGGCTGTGGAAGATATAATGGGCATGTTCCAATCTCCATCACCCCACGTCAGTCAGGATGACCAGGTTTCTTCTCTTTTATTTTTGCATTTTCCTCATTTTCCTCTTTCTTCTCTTTTATTTTTCTTTTTTTATGCCACTCAAAACCCCTCGATGGGCGAGGAGGCACATGCACCACGACGTGTAGTTGCGAAGAGGAAGGCCCTAGCAACCCCTGGTAATGAGCAACAGAGCCTATCGAAGGTAAGCCCCTGCTGCCAAAAACCTCTGTGTGTTCTGAGTTGCAACCAACCTTGTGTATCACTGTGCAATCACACACTCCTTTATGTTGCAACTTTTTTTGTTGCCCAACTGTAGACTGAGATGCAACTGGATTCCATCCAGATTAGCAACTAATCCTTCTTACTAGTGTGCAACTACAAATTTTTTAACATGAAACCTTTTTTTTTCCGTTCACACACTTTTTTTTCAAGTGCATATTGAGATGCAACTGTCTCCCCCCAAGATTAGCAACCATAGCATTCCCATTGTTGCAACTGTCATCATCCATTACTTATCATAGCTTTCTTTTCTGCAGTTTTTTAGGGAGACACAGATGAGGAGACAGGGGAGCATGATGCGTCTCATGAAAACCAGATTGAGGAAGAAGATAGAAGTTTAGAGTGCTATGCCGGTGGGAACGGTGAGCAGGTGGTTTCAGATGCAGGGATACATGAGCAGCACACATCAGGCACTATCAACACGAATGATGTAGGTCTTTTTTTTCCAAAGCTGCAATCCATATGAGATTTCAGTTGCAATCCAGATTACAGCCATGTTGCAGTTAAGTTTTTCATACATGGCTTTTTTCTCAATATGTATTCAAGAAACTCAAATAGAAAAGGATGTTTGGCCCCCAGCTTGCAGTGAACGTCCTGTGAGCATACATACACTTCCTATGCAACTCAGTTGATATTTGGGTTGCAATTCATATTCTTACGGACTTATTTTTGGCATTTTTTGTTTGAGAAAAAAAGAGGAAGTTAATGCCCCGCACGTCTCACTTGAGAAGCAGTCAAACGCACCTGAGATGGACGCATACAGACAAGGAGCCCATACAGATGATGTAGCTGCCCTCACAGACAAGGCTTCCGCCCATGTTGGTCCACAGCAAGGTGATGGACAGTTCATTGTCACATCTTCAGGCATCAACAAAGAAAACATAAGTATGTCCAGACACAACCAGCAATCTAGTATATTAGTGAGTTGCAACCAGGGTTCTTATATCCTTTTTCTTGCAAATTGTGTATAAACAGGTAATTTTAGGTTTGCCCACGATGCATGAGGATCCATCCAAGCAACCTACCTAGGCTGCAGCTTCATACACAAGAAGATCTGCACGAAGCACAAGGTCTACTATTGGAGCAAACACAAAGGATGCTGAATCTGAAAAGATGGAGGAGAAGAAGCACGCTGCTATGAGGAAGTAGCCCGAGATGAATGAGGAGAAGATGCGGGCAGCTGAGATGAAGAAGGCAGAGAGAGAGGAGTAGAAGCTACAAGTTGAAATTGATAAAGAGTTAAAAAAGAATGCAGCTAGTATGAAGAAAGAGAGGGCGAAGGCCAAGGCAATTGCAAAGAAGAGGCTGCAGACCCTAACTAGAAGAGAATATGCACTCAAGCATGAACAGTATGAGAAACGTTTGCAGATGCTCCCCTACGAAGCCAAAGCAAACATTACCGGATTGAACAAGAATGTTGATCACCAGGCAAGCCGGAACTCACAGAAGAGATCAAGTTCCAAGAATATTCCAATGATGACATCAACAACTTGACATCACCAGTTCGACTCTCCCAGGAAGAAGTATAACAAGGTTTGGAAGATTTCAATGAGTTTCAAAGGCTAATTTTCAAGTGGCTTGGTGATAGACTACTGAAGAGGCCAAGGCAGTACATATCTCCTTTCAAGATCCCACGCAGCCGGCCCGACGTACCCCTGGAAAAGGCTATTGCATTGAGGAGGAAGATTGCCGAAGATCCTGAATTGCGACGGTACACTTGTGGATACTATATCTCTTAGTAATTTATCCATGCAATTCACACTCACACATCTACTTTTTTTCTTTCTTGTTTTTTTTTGCAGCAAGACTTTGATGCAGTTCGGCCTCCTTTGTGACTTTAGTGGCGAGGACCGCCTAGAGACTTTTGCTGATAATGCACAAGGTGAGTCAGGGACTGTAGATTTCCTTGTCCACTGCTTACGACACGATGACATTGTACACAATGTGGATTATGTCAGCTACAGGGTGTTCGTCACCACTGCTTTTTATGTGGGTTATCTTCTATGCTTTGCTTCATTTTTTCTGTGGGTTTTTTCATCTATGTGGCATAATAATTAATATTTTGTGTGTGCTTTTTTTTGACAACCAGCCCCCTGATCCATTTTTGAATGATGTTTCTTTTTTACTCCAAACGCAGTTCAATGTTGCACAGATTGAAAGAATTTGAACGATGACAAAATTGAGACGGATGAGTTCACTCTTGTATGGAAAACTCTGCAGACTGAGTTGGAGAATTACGACTTATCAAAGGCAAAATTGGTCAGTAGTCTTTTTTTACATTCTACTTGTTGTTCAATACACTAGCATCACTACCAGTAGCAATCATTCTACACACATATATGCAACTTTCATCTTTTTTTTTCACTTTTGTTGTTGTGTGTGTGTTTCGTGGGATAATCACTCTGCTTTTTTTTTCCAGATATTCATTCCAATCAGAGACAGATATCACTTTTTTGTCTACTGCTTCAACATGATCCACCAGTGCATAGATGTCCTGGATTTGAATGACTATTTCTTGAAGTGCACTAACCAGCTAGAGCGTCATGAGTCTGTTTTTGCCAAGATCCCCATTATTGATGTTGCGTTCCAGAAGGTTTCCAACTTGAAACTACCTCAAGTTCACAAATGTAAGAGGCCATTTGTTGATGTACCAAAGCAGAGGGGCCTGAATGATTGCTTGTTCTTTCTCTGGAAGTACATGGAGTATTACGACGGGGGAGTCTCTAACTAAGGAAATCAACTCGGTGAGCTACATTACTACGACTTTTTTCTTTATTTTGCACTTAACGGTCTGGTACATTTTTTGCACATCATAAAATATGTGATTAACATTTTCAAATCCCTCGATTTGGTTTTTCCTCATGTAGTTCAAGGGGACAATATACAGATGTGAGTTGATGCACTACTAGGTGTTCCATCTCCTCAACTAACCAGAGATTCCTGAATCGCTAGACAAGTTTAGAGTTGGGGGACGCGGGGTATTTTGGGACAGCGGTGACAGTCAATAGAACTTTTTGGTTCTTTTTTTTAACAAGGTGAACAGGTGGCTAGTGGAACTAATGTCTGTGTCTGCAGTAGTCATGCAGAATGATAGAGGTGCCTGAAAATTGTTAGTTGTGTATATAAGCGCGCACATCACTTTTGAATTCCAAGCGCTCTAACGTAGGTTATCGTGTATATAAACTTGGGTGTGGTGCACTTTTTTTTGCATGTTAATTGGGGGGGCAGGGAACTATGTAATCACATTGAACTATCTGGCATCCACTTGCTTTTATTTGTACAACTATTCTACTACACGAGTTGCAACTAGTCCACAATGCGATACCGTAGCCAGCCTACCACACGAGTCGCAACTGGTCTACCACTGGGGTTGCAACCAGGGGTGCTACCATCGTTGTTGCATTTTGTGTATGACGGAAGTTGCAATCAGTTGACAAGCTGAGTTGCATCTAGTTTGTTTTCTAAAACTAGCAAGCGGGTGTTGCAACTGGTATAGAAACGAACCTGCAACCAGCCGATCAGTGCATTAGCAATGGGCCTACCCAACCGGAATGCATTTTGTCCTATCACACGAGTTGCATTTTGTCTACCACCATAGTTGCATTTTATGTACGACGGATGTTGCAATTGGTTGACGAGCTTAGATGCAACTGGTTTGTTTTCTGAAACCAGCAAATAGGAATTGGAACTGGTATATAAACGGAGCTGCAACTAGCTGACCAATGCAGTTGCAACTGGCCTACCAACCGGAATGCATTTTATCCAATCACACAAGTTGCAACTGGTCTACCACCACAGTTGTATTTTGTGTACGACGGAAGTTGCAATCGGTTGACAAGCAAAGTTGCAACTGGTTTGTTTTCTAAAACCGGCAAACAAGAGCTGCAACTGGTATATAAACGAAGTTGCAACTAGCTGACCAGTGTAGTTGTTACTGGACTACCCAACCAGAATGCATTTTGGCCTATCACATGAGTCGCAACTAGTCTACCACCACAGTTGCATTTTGTGTACGACATAAGATGCAATCAGTTGACGAGCTGGGTTGCAACAGGTTTGTTTTCAAAACCAGCAAACAGGAGTTGCAACTGGTATATAAACGGAGCTGCAACCAGCTGACCAGTGTAGTTGAAACTTGACTACCCAACCTGATTGCAACTGGCCTATCACACGAGTCGCAACTGGTCTACTACCAAAGTTGCATTTTGTGTACGACGAAAGTTGCTATCGGTTGACGAGCTAAGTTGCAACTGGTTTGTTTTCTGAAACCAGCAAACAGAAGTTGCAACTGCTATATAGACAGAGCTGCAATAAGACTACCAGTGTAGTTGCAATTGGACTACCCAATCGGAATGCATTTTTGCCTATCACACGAGTCGCAACTGGTCTACCACCATAGTTGCATTTTGTGTATGATGGAAGTTGCAACGGGTTGACAAGCTGAGTTACAACTGGTTTGTTTTCCGAAACAAGCAAACAGGAGTTGCAACTGGTATATAAACGGAGCTACAACCAGTCGACCAGTGTAGTTGCAACAAGACTACCAAACCGGACTACAACTAGTATATGACCGAAAAAGTAGCAACCGGGGCATCTGAACACATCATTTGCACACATAATAATAGTTACCACTCAGAGTTTCGAAATTGGTATGACAACTAAAGTTACAACTGGTGGGTTGTAGTACATGCAGATTCATTCAGATTCAGTTGCAATCTTTTTTGTCATTGGAAACAAAACAAAATAAACAATAATATTATTATGGGGGAACATGTAGCTACACACATTTAAGTACATGCAGATTTGTGGTCGTTGCCATCACTGTTTTCTTGGTAATTAACACGGCCAGATGTCTCATCCTCCCCACTCTGGCCCCCCCTCTTGTTCTTCATTTAGTCCCCTCTCTATTTTTGGCTGACCTCTCTTTCTTAGAGTCCCACCTTGTGTTTTGGCACCCCTCTTTTTCCCTCTGTTCTTTGCTGCTCTCCTCCTATTTGGGTTCAGCGAGCATGTTATGCTATAGTGGCCAGTAACATTGCAAGTCTAGCACACTTTGCTCCCATAGCTCCTTGTGTATGTGCTGTGTGGACAGTAACATTGCAAGTCTAGCACACTTTGCTCCCATAGCTCCTTGTGTATGTGCTGTAAGGATTACCAACTTCCTTACTCTTTTCAGCAGATTGACTTTCCTTGCCAGATTTCCTACCTTTTGTGCGTGACACCGGTAGCTCAGCTAGTGATATACCAACAAGGTAGTTTGTAGAGGTTGGATTAAAGTTTGACTCAGGCTTAGGCTCATTGGATTCCATAGCAGCTGCACTGCACTCTAGTGTCGATGCAGTAGCACCAACATTCTGGATTGCACCAACAGCCTGCAACTCATCACTTTCCCTCCCTAACAAATTGGATGGATGCATAGAAGAACCAACTTCTATGGCTTAGAAAAGCTAAATTCTAGGAGTAGTGATCCTATCTATCTGTCTCACTGTTTCAGCGTAAGCGCGATATGTTTTGCATCCCACTTTGCGCAGCCTCATTAACTTAGGTAGCTATTTCGACAGTCGCAACTGCTCTATGTCGCCTTGTGTGGCCCAACCTGCACAACATCATGTCTGTCCCATGGAACCACAGATCTCGCATCACATGTGTATTGTTTGAGAATGTACTTTTCTGGTATGCTCTGCACCTGCAGGTGGGTGAATGCCTTTATGATGTGCAAGCAGAACAACCCTGCAGTTTTGTAGTATATTTTGTTTAATATACAGAAACACCCAAAGGACATTGATGTGCAACTAAATAGGTAACAAGGTTGCAACCAGCTTACCTATGTGCTCCCACCACTTGCATTCGCATTCATACACTCGTGGTTCCTTGCCCGCTGCCACCCTGAAAGCATGTCGCACCCAGCAGAAGCTCCTCGTGCGCTTCTCATGCGTCACCAAGTAACCATTCCTCACTTGGATTAGGATTAGGCTCTATGACAAATGTTGTGTTGTTACCATATTGCTTTTTGTATTCCTGGTGCATAGCTCTCGTGTACACCTTGTTGAGGTGCTCATCGAACCTTGATTTGCAAGCTCAGACGATCTCAGCCTGCACAAAATTCTTTTGTGATTAAGATGCAACCAGCAGTAGGAATGATTTGTTATTTTCTGAGAATAAAATACCTCTGAGGAGTGGGTCTCACCAACATCCATGTGGTCGGTGTGTTGAAGCGAGTCAAGCATCCTCTTTGCAAACATGTGTAGGGTTGTACTATTGTTAACATAACCATCCTTCAGCACCTTGTTCTGGCTTTCTGATCTTTGTGTGGATGTCATTCTCCCATAGTACATCCCCTTGAAGTATGTTGCAATCCAGCTCCTCCTCTTTTCCCACAACGCAATTATTGCAAGGTTATCAGCGATTCGACACTCATCTACCAGCTACTTCCACTCCACCTCAAACTGTGTAGGCCCTAGTTGATAATTTATTAGAGATTCTAGTCTCTCCTTCAGGTTTTTATCTTTGTGTTGTTTGTACATTTGGTCAAGCTCATACTCCCAAACCCTTGTTATATGCCATCTGCAGTTCCTATGTTGTGATTTGTCGAACACTATCTTTATCGCTTCTCTCATTGCTGCATCCTCATATGTGGCAGCCACAAAAAATAAATATCAAACAGCAGTTTCCAAAGGAACCAGCAATACAATAGAGTTGGAACCTTATACAACACCTAGTTTGCAACAGGCAGACTCCATTTTATTGCGATTGTTCAATTATCAAGTTTGTAAACAGGAATACATTATATGCTCAATTGGAGTAAAATTCATACCTGTCAGGAACACATAGGGCTGGTGCCCCCCCCCCATGCAGTTCTGGAAAGTTTCAAATAGCCATTTGAATGATTCAATTGTTTCATCTCAAAGCAGCGCTTGCTCAAAACTGGCATTCTTCAGGTTGTTATTGCCCCCCACAAACATGCCTAGCAGCATGTTTTTTTTGTTTGTTTTGTGGGTCGTGTGAAACATGATCACATCACCAAAATCCTTGCACTTAGCTCTTTGGCTCACGTGGCTCTAAGATATGCTCCTGAGAACCTTTATTTTCGGATCAAAATCCACATCCCAATAAAAGTACTCGTTGCTCGCCTTGCACTCTCTAAAAAATTGAAAAAGCTTGTCCAGATCACCATCGCTGCCCTCCCTTGCTCAGCATTCCTAGAACATAAAAAGAAATAAAAGAAATAAGTACATTATTTTTTTGCAGCTGTTAGGATACCTTTTAGTTATGCTACATGAGTTTTTGTTTTCTTTGAATTTTTTCTGGATTGAGCACCGAGGGACCTACATGTTTTCACATCCTTCTCTATGAATGGCTAGTTTTAACGGCCACCAAACAGCTCAGACATCATGTTCATCGCAACTTGCGCGCCACCACATTCCTTGACATGATAGCAAATAGGTCATCCATTGCCGCCTCTCTTTGTTTGTGGGCATGCATGTACCTCACCATCCTTGGCGACGGGTGCAGCTTGTGGTTGTGTGCTTCCTGAATATGGTCAAAGTACCATTGCTTCCCTTTCTTATCTTTCTTGACCTTAGCATATGTAGGGCAGCCCACTCTCTTTGATATCTTTTTAATCTGTTGTTGGTTATTTTCTTTATCTGTTTTCAGAAACTCCTCTCGGTTGCAAACCCAGAGTGTAGTCTCCTTGCTAGTTTCCTTCACCCTCACACTGAACCCGGCCACCCTCACACTGAACCTGGCCAGTCTTGCATAATCACTGTAAAAGAGGTAGGCTTCTTTTTTTTCAAATGTTTGCCTCACCCTTGTGATAAATACATCAATATGTTTGGATCTTGCAAAAAAAATACGTGGCGGTAAATATGAAAGAATTCTGGCACATAACCAAAAATAGATAGAGTTGCAATCACAATATCACAACTAGTTGCAATCAAACTACAACTAATGTTGCAATCCTGCATCATTACCAAATGTTGTCATCACAGATAGAGTTGCAATCATGATAGAACCACTAGTTGCAATCAAACTATAAATAATGTTGCAATTCTCATCTGAAGTTGCAATTACCACTAGTTGCATGCATGTACCTCACAGATAGAGTTGGAATTAGACTGTAGCCATTAGTTGCAATCAAACTACAACTAATGTTGCAATTCTCATATGAAGTTGCAATCAACACATCCGAAGTTGCAACATACATCAGGCACGCAAGTTTTTTTTAACCAGGTGCAAAACAACCTATACACCATGATGCAATCCATGCAACTTTTTTTTTACCAGTTGCAACCAGACAGCTCCCCCAATTTACATCTAAAATCAATTTCGACTACAAACATGAAAGTTTAGTTTTCCGTTTTGGGGGTTTGAGGTTGCAATCACACTTTGAATGCTTACAATCAAAAATCAAAAAAAAAATTAAGCATGCCCTCCATGGAAATCGCAGTTGCAATCAGAGGAGATGCTTACCGGGTGGAATCTCTAGCCAGGATTAGGCGTGATTAGTGCTCCAGAAGGAACCGAAGCGGGGGGCGTCAGCATTGTCGTGTGGTGCAAGGGATCACTTGATCCGCGGGGGACGACCGCTCCCGTAAAGGGCGTGATCGTTGGCGGAACTGGAGGAGTTGTGGCCGCAGATGTAGTCGGCGCCGGAGACGATGCGATCAGATCTCCACCTCTCGCGACAACCATTGCCATCTGTTGCTGCAGATTGGGATACTCAGCTGGAATCGGCAATCCAAGTTGGAGTAGCGATGGCAGTGCCATAGGCGCAACTGCAGATCAACCAAATTCCGAGGCTAGATTTTTTGGGGGGCGAGCTTCACGGCGGCGAGGGAAGGAAGGGGGTGAGGTTTGGCAGTGTGGTTAATGGGGGTGAAGGAAGGGGGAGGCGCAGGATCCTTTTTGTCTGTTGGAGTTCGGATGGGGGGAGCAGGGGTTCTTTTTCATCTGGGGGGCGTGCGGGCCAGGTGGGCGCGCCGGGTCAAGCCAGGGGGGCAGGGGGGTTTCTGTGCTCCGTGCCGGTACGGCTCGCGCTCGCGGTCGGGTGGGGGTCTGTACATTTGCTACACAGAATGCACCTGGGTGAATTTTAGCCTCGTCATTTATATATATATATATATATATATATATATAGGATTATACTATACAATACCCGAGCCGATCGGTGCGGTCAGGCGCGGCCGGTTCACGAACGTGGGTTTTCTGATTTTTATACCAGCTCCTCTGAACGTGGGTCAACATCCTCCCGTTCCCGTTCCTCCTAGCAGGAACCGCCACAGCTCGCCATCCCCCGCCGCGTGCCGTCGCTCTCCATCCCCCGCCGCCGCCGCTCGCCACCCCTCCCCGCCGCCGCTCGCCATCCCCCGCCGCCGCCGTCGATC